>NW_015176466.1:768883-780206 GCF_001447785.1 Gekko japonicus | reverse complement strand
ACTCTGACACAAACTGCTCTTTTTCAAGGACAGCTGTGCCAGAGCTTGTGACTGACCCAAGGTCACATCAGCAGGTGCAAGTGGAGGAGTGGGGAATCAAACCCGGTTCTCCCAGATTAGAGTCCGCGCACTTAACCACTACACCAAACACTAGAGTTCTGTGTTCACATGTATTAGATTTTCATTAACTATAAAAATGGAAAGTAATCACTAGAAGTCAAGCAAGAAAAGAGGATTATTCAGAAGAATTTAAAAATGCTGGGGACTTTCATGTTACACGTTGCCACACATCATTGTTCCATGATGAGCGGTGGCGCAGGCAGTAGAACGCCTGCTTTAAACATCTGTGAGCAGCCATTGCGGCTGTTCGAATACCACCGTGGCCGGAGTGAGCTCCCGGCCTTCGTCCCAGCTCCCGCCAACCCAGCGGGCCGAAAGCTAATTAACACCTGTTGCAAGTAGGCAAATGGGTACCTACCCTTAGACGGGTAGGGGGCACCCACCTCTGTCGGAAAGAAGATATGGTGGAGAAGTGTGGATGGAGTGGTGATGCGGACAACACCATGGCGGCGGCGGCAGCGTGACATTCGGCGGCAGTAACGGCAGCAGCGGCTCTGATGGAGTGGAGCGGAGCGATCCCTGGTGGCCAGGGGGAACATCGAGCGATGGCAAGCGGCAGAAGATCGAGGCGCGCAACGATGACGCAGGCACGGCGGTGCCTGATGGACGGAGCCAGCCAGCGTCCTCGGAAGCTGTGCGCCTGCGTGGTACTGCTGTGCTGTGATCGCTGAGCCGGGGAGTGAAGCCGCGCCGCGCCGACCCAAAGTTGCCGAGGAAGGAAGAAAAAAAAATGAACAGACGCCGTGCTGAACCAAGGAGAAGAAGGCATATTCCGCCAGAAAAATGGGTGCTGGTAGGTTGTCCCACCCCCCACCTCCAATGTGGCCCAAGATAGGAATAATCAAGTCATTAGGACGACAAATTGTGAGCTGCCCAGAGACCCCTTCGGGGGTTAGGGCGGGATATCAAGTCTAAGGTAAATAAAATAAATAAATAAATTCATTTTCTCAGCTGTGATTATTATTATCATCAAGATGCCTGATATAATGACATGTGAAATGTCTTTGGAGGGGATGCCTTGCTCCACCCATTTTAACAAGCCTTTCTGCAGATTGGGACTTTCCTGCATAAATGGTGGCTTTATTTACTTTTAGGTTTTCCCCCCCCATTGATTTATTGTTGTCACTTTAATTTACCAGTTTCTTAATCTCAGGCCGGCAATAATAACAATAACCCCAAACTGTATTATAATATAAAATCTGTTTCCAAAAGAGGTCCAGGCTTGGACTTTGGGGGACTCCAGCAACAACAAAAATATTTAGAAAAGCAGTGTAGGAGAACTGCATCACTTCCATCCTTGGTGATATAATGACCCGACAAAAGACTCCATCACCATTACTGTTCACCCCATGGCATCAGTTAACTCTGAAACAACTCCATAGATATTGATGTTTTAAAGAAAGTTAATAGCAATATCTTGCTCCAGTGGCACTAAGTAAGACGCCATAAAGGGCCTTTTATGCTGAAATTTACCCATGATCTCAGGTCAACCACGGGTAATTTAAAAGCTTGGATCATCTGACCATAAATGGCATTAACAGCTTCTCCACAATAAATGGTCAGTGACTACAATTCATTTCACTGGTTTGTTAAATAATTACTTAAGCTACTTTAAAGTAGCTTTAGCTGTAAATTCAGTGTTAAGGCTTATCCTCTGTCTCTCTTGATTTATATTATGGGGAGTGCCGACTGAACAGTTGCAATGTTTTAATTGACCAACCGGTCCAATAAACATTGCCATAGTTTACGGTTCCCATTTGGTGAGGACCAATACAGTGGCAAAGACTCTGATTTACTGTAGAGTAGAAGCAGGCAAACTCTTGGTTCACTCATTTCGCCAGACAGTGGTTAGGGCTTCAGCAATGATGATACCTGGCTCATTCTGCTCCTACCACACAAGAAGGTTCTCCTAGTTCTGGCATAATTGTATGTATATATGGCCAAGGTATAAGGGGGGGGGGTTAAAACTGAGAGTAATTCTGCGTCTTGTAACTGTTGATGACAACTTTACTCATGGCCGTATAGCCACAAGCATGCATGGAGCTTATTTTTTCCTAATAAAACATAAGAAGCTATTGGCAGGGCTGGTTTGAACTCTGCCATTTGAGAGGCTGCTCAAGCACTTGATAAGGAGACCCTGCTCTTCTAATCTGCCTGCTGCTGGACCCTTTGAGGCAAGATGGGATTTGCTGGTTGTAGTAGGGAGCCAAGCAGAAATGTTGAAGGGATCTTCTACAACTGGCGATGTAGAAGACTCCCACACAGACAGCTGTCATGTTGTTCTTTGGAGATGGCATAGATCTTGTTAGATCTCAGAAGTTCAACAGGGTTGGCACTTGGATGAGGGACCACAAAGGAGGGGAGGAGGAGGATTTATACTCCGCCCTTCACTCGGAGTCTCAGAGCAGCTTACTATCTCCTTCCCTTCCTCTCCCCACAACAGACACCCTGTGAGGTAGGTGGGGATGAGAGGGCTCTGAGAGAGCTGTGACTGGCCCAAGGTCACCCAGCTGGCTGCATGTGGAGGAGTGGAGAATCAAACCTGGTTCTCCAGATTAGAATCCGCCGCTCTTAACCACTACACCAAACTGGCTCTGACACTAGCAAACTACCTCGGCTTCTCGCATGCCTTGAAAGCCCCTTGCTGTGATTACATCCGCTGTGACTTGAGGGCCCATAATACATATATTGATTAAAATATGGGAGGGCCAGATAGAGTTGCTGCGTGGGAAGGCTTGCACTCTCTAATGGGTAGACGATCAGAAACATTACCAGGATTATTTCCCCCTATTTTTGTGTTAATTTCAAAAAAGTTTTCATTTTTGTTATATTCTGTCTTCGTGACTGGACTAATTATTTTTCTTCCCAGTGGTTTCAATGAAAAACATTTCTGGCTGTAACATCTTTGTTTTCCTATCAATTTGGATGAAATTTTCCAGGACTGTTCCATTCACTTAAGGAATTCTCATTTTCATAGAGCTACAAGAAAGGGCCCCAGTTCCATCCTAGATCCCTTCCAGTCCGGCTTCCGCCCGGGGCATGGGACAGAGACAGTACTGGTCGCTCTTACTGATGACCTCTGAAGGCATCTGGATCGAGGCGCTGTGGCAGCACTGTTGCTGTTAGATCTGTCGCCCGCGTTCAATATGGTCAACCACCAGTTGCTGACCCACCGCCTCACTGACGCGGGGATTCAGGGGCTCACCCTTCAATGGCTTGCCTCTTTTCTCCAAGGTCGGAGACAAAGGGTGGTGATAGGGGAACAGCAGTCCTGGAGACACCCTCTTGAATGTGGGGTGCCTCAAGGGACAGTCCTTTCCCCGATGTTGTTTAACATCTACATGCAGCCCCTTGCCCACATTGCCCGGAGGTATGGGCTTGGGTGTCACCAATATGCAGATGACACCTAGCTCTATCTGATGTTGGGCGGCTGGTCGGGCTCCAGTCCAGAAGATCTGCACCGGGCATTGCAGGCTGTGGCTGGTTGGCTCCGACTGAGTCAGCTGAAGACAGCAGAAGACCGGAAGGCCTGGCGTGATCTGGTCCATGGGGTCGCGAAGAGTCGGACTCGACTGTGCGACTGAACAACAACAACAAAACGTAAATATGGCAAAAACACCCAAGTCTCAAATGTTTCCGCATGCAAAGAAAATGAAACACTTCAACATTCCATTGAATCATTTGAATTAATCTACATGTTCAATATTTAATGTTTCTATAAGAATAAAATAATCAGCTATTCAAGGGAATGATGTCAAAAAAGAAGGTTGTTCTGTGGGGTGTCAGTGGTGAATGGACAGGAGCATTCCCTCCTGTCAACAAGATACGCCCCCCACTGCTTGTGCTGATGTGCCTTAGCAGTCCATATCTAGTGAAGGCTCCTTCTTTGTTTATCAGTAATATCAAGGACAAAGGGTTCAGCTGATGCATTCATCTTTGTAAATGACAATGAAAGGACTTGAAATACTAGTGTTATTTCACAGGTAGTGGTCTGACTTCACCAAATCATGGTTAGGTTGTTGTGGTTCTATCATTGCTCCTAGTTGATGGGAGAATGGATTTGCATGCCCTAATAAAAGATCCAGCTGGTGCATAATAGAAAAGCCCATCTGCTTAGCAACACCCCTCCAATTTGCTCTTTATACTGATTTTTATTCAGAATGCTTCAGGGCATCTGTCCTGTAATTTAAAGCCTATGGAGATACTGGCTTAAATTCCTCTCTCTGTGGGCGATTCTACATTGGCTTTTCCCTCTGTTGTTTTACAAAACACATGTTGGAACAGAAATTCCCCTCTGCATTGCATGCTGCTTTTACTTTCTTTGATCATCAAATTTTATGGTACCTTCTGCATAGATTTATGGCCATTTAAGGGTGACTTTGCAGTCAGTATGGCGTTGCCCCTGAGATTTTTGAATGTGGTTTTGAGCTGCACCTTGCCCTCAGTGTTGAGAAAATGTGGAGCGAATGCTAGACGCAGAATCACCCTGTATCATCTTTTATGGAAGATTATTCTGGAACATCTAGAGCACTTAATATGTTGTAACATTGTAGTGATGGTTTTATATGGTTTTAACCTGTTTTTATGTGTTGGCTTACACCTATCTGTCAGCCGCCCTGAGCCCGCGTCATGGGGAGGGAGGGCTATAAATTGAATTTATAAATTTATAAATTAATTAATTAATTAATTAATTTTATAGGCAATTAAATGCATAATACAGGTAAATGGCATGCATTCATTCATTCATTCATAGTTATTCCATTCATTTTCATGTACTTTGGGGGGTTCCCTCTTTCGGTAATATGGAAGTGAATGTACGTGTCCCTGCCAGAAGGTCATTTTTTTAGGAGAAAGAGGAGATTAAGGTAAGAGTGCTGCAATAAAAGGTCTGCACAACTTTTAGTTTCTTTTATGGAAGGGACAATAGCAGACCTTCTAACCTTCAGGTAATATCCTGATATTTTAACTATGGTGACTCTATACCTAAGGACCCTTCTGAGATTATCTCAGCATTGCCAGGGAAGCCCTCAAGTCTAACATTTTTTCCCCACACTTCCTGTAAGGAGCTCAGGGCAGTATATATGATTTGCCCCTCCTCCATGATATTCTCACAACAA
This sequence comes from Gekko japonicus, assembly GCF_001447785.1. Classification (NCBI taxonomy): domain Eukaryota; kingdom Metazoa; phylum Chordata; class Lepidosauria; order Squamata; family Gekkonidae; genus Gekko; species Gekko japonicus. The sequence goes on along the minus strand of NW_015176466.1, from coordinate 774,969 downwards.
CCTTGAAAAGTATTTTGGGCTGAGAGAGTGTGTCCCAAGATCATCCATTGGCCTTCATGGCTAGTTGGGGACTTAAAGCGGAGTCTCCACAGTCCTAGTATACTAGTACATTCCCCGTTCCTCCACTTGCACCTGCTGGATGACCTTGGGCAAGCCATATTTCTGTCAGAGCTGTTCTCTCAAGGACAGTTCTCTCAAGAGCTCTCTCAGCCCCGCCTACCTCACAGGGTGTTGTGGGGAGGGGAAGGGAAAGGAGTTTGTAAGGCGCTCTGAGACTCCGAGTGAAGGACGGGGTATAAATCCAATCTCTTCTTCTTCTTCTTCTTCTACATCTATGTCACATTCTTATATGGAGAAATACCACAGTGCCTTCCACCATGCCAGTTCTTTCCCAGGTCCCAGGTCTGGTGGTGCTGCTGTGGGGAGTAGCTGCATACTGGTTCCTCCTGTGTGACCTGGGATCCTCAGTGTTAACCAGACAGCATGGTGCAGTGGTTACAGTGTTAGACTAAGATCTGAAAAACCCAGGTGTGACTTTCCAAACTCACTGGGTGGCCATGTGCCAGCCACTCTTTCTCAGCCTAACCTGCTTCACAGAGTGGCTGTTGTGAGGGTAAAATGGAGGAGAGATGAATGACTTTGCAAGCTACTTTGGGTCTCCTAGGCCCCGGTCATATGGACCGGAAAATGCGGGGGGGGGGAGCATGGCTGTTTGCCCCAGAGGAAAATAACACGCGGTTGTGCGATCAGACGTCCCTTCGAGGTCCCGTGGAGGTCCCGTGGTTAGGGGGCAGGTGCCGATCACACGATGATCCTGCAGCACGGCAAAGAAGCGATGCGGCGTGATCACACCAGCAATCGCTAGGCGCCGCTTCCGTGGCAAACGGGATGGATTTTTTTAAAACTGAAGTTTGTGCATATGCATGACTGAGCAATTGTATCTGCACATCCGAAGGCAGCTAGTGGGCTTACCGGAAAGGGCGACAGACGCTTCCGGACCCCAACAGAGGGGGAGGTGGGCCCCCTCGTCACAGCCGCTCTAACCGCCTGCGTGACAGTGGCCATAGCAACCCTCCAGAGGCGGCAAGCCTGGCTACAGTGGGAGGGGGCCTCTTTGTGCGCATGCGCTGTTGGGCGCTTGTGCGCATCCTGTGGAGATTTTGGGGGGGAACCTGTTCACGACGGGACATGGGTGGGCGCCGGATGCCATGGGATTAGACTGGAAACGCGATCAGGCTCTTGCCCCGCGGTTTCCGGAAACTAGTACCTCGGAGGTACTAGTTTTTTACCCCGCATCTTCGGCGGGAAGCCTCGGGTTCAGCACGGGAGCTCTACGCTTCCCAGATGTGGCGCTGTGATCATGCCCGGAAAATCCGCCTATCTTCCGTGTCTGTAGCGTGGCTAATGTTCCGTGTGACCGCAGCCCTAGTATGACAAGTGAGGTATAAATACATAAGATCAGCTACCCCATTGTCACAAAATGCAGTAGTATAAATTAAGAGAAAGGAAGGAGAAGACAACATTGAATATAACATTCTGATGGGACTTCCTTTGAATGCAGTCCCCTGACAAGTCCCTGCATCTAATGCCATTCAGGATTCCAGGTGGCCACATACCCATGGGTATCTGTAGCTGGCTAGAACAGTTGCAATAGCCCGTCCAGGAACCACAGGGCTGTGATACCATGTCCTTCCCGTGACTGGGCTCAGTTTACAAGTACTTGTTATCAAGAAGTTTTGTTGGTGGATCCCAGACCTTGTCCAAAGGAATGGCACGTGGTGTACAGGAGGAAATGTTTCAGTTGCTTGTGCATCATACTGAAATCTTTAGCCTTTTCCAATGCTGTGGCCATTTTTCTCTCCTTGTCTATTCTGTGTTCAATAACATCTCTGGGAAACCCAGAGCCATCAGTGTGAGTCATGGTTCAGCTTTTGTTCAGCAGTAGAGTGTCTGCTTTGCATACAGAAGGTCCCAGGTTCAATCCCCGGCATCTCCAGTTAAAAACATAAAGTGGCCAATGATAAAACCTTCTACTTAAGACTTTAGTAGGGTTACCAGCCTCCAGGTGGGGCCTGGGGATCTCCCACTTTTACAACTGATCTCCAGCTGACAGAGATCAGCTCCCCTGGAGAAAATGGCTGCTTTGAAGGGTGGACTCTATGGCATTGTGCCATGCTGAGGCCCCTCCCCTCCCCAATCCCTGCCTTCTCCTGGAACCACCCCCAAAGTCTCCAGGTATTTTCCAACCCAGACCTGGTAGCCCTAGACTTTAGAGAGCTGCTACAAATCCAACTAGACAATTCTGACTTTGGCTTATTCTGCATTGGCTTTTCCCTCCATTGTTTTATGAAATCCACGTTGAAACAGAAATTCCTCTCTGCATTACATACCACACTCATGTCCTTTGATCATCAGATTTTATGGCAGCCTCCACTCTCCATGCCGCTTTTGCTTTCTTTGATCATTGGACTTTATGATACCTTCTGCATAGATTTATGGCCATTTTATGGCTGTTCAGAGGTGACTTTGCCGTCAGTACAGTGTTGCCCCGAGGTATTTGAATGTGTTTTTGAGCTGCACTTTTTCCTCCCAGTTGAGAAAATGTGGAGTGAATGCTAGATGCAGAATCGCCCTTTGAAGGACCAGTGGTTTGACAAATTCACAAGTTAATGCATGCCCATCCTTCATGTACGTGCGAACACCTGCATATAAGAGAGTCAATCTGCATTCACTTTACAAATTAAGCTGGGGGCCAGTACCTGGGTAAATGTGCTGTTTCAATCACACACGTTCATGCATTGAATGTAACATGAGAACGACTCAATGCATGTAAAAAGAAAAATAAGGGTCCACTGTACACAGATTGAATGTACATTCACTTGTGAACAGGGCTAGTATAAGGCAGTTTCATGTGTTTGAGTGGACTTGGAACTGAAGAGACTGAGTAGGTTATTTAAATCTGGGGCTGGCCCCTGAATCCACATTGAATGACGTGTTCAGCCCTTGATTCTAATAATGAAATAGCCACTTTTCAAAGGCATTACTCGTCTAATGTAAGTAAGTTTCGTGTAGAGCCTAAACCACTGCATGTTTCCTAGAAGATACATCCCATTTTATTAAGGACAGCATAGAGTAAGGATGCATATGCTTTCAAGCCTCAGTAATGTAAATATTTCTTTTTCAAGTCACTGTTGAGTTCCTGTTGTTTTATGCTCCTTTCTAATGAGGGATGGGATGGCTGTACGTATGTGCATTGAAGGACCCCCCCCCCCTTTTTTTCTTTTCCCAACAGGATGCTGTCAGCACCGGTCTGCTAAGGATGGTTGGTTCCATTTGCATTGGACATCTCTTCTGCATATAGATTGATGAGTTTAATCAGCAAATCAGAAGAAAGACTTGGGCATCAATCAGTGTCAGTTTCCTTCCCCTCTAATTCCTGATTTGCTCCTTTCGTTTATCAATGCAACAAAGTGATGTCTCTTACAGGCCCAACCTTGGGATATGATGCAAAGCAGGTGGGATATGTACATCTGGACCAGGAGTTTTAGTTAAAGTCAGGAAATCTGGTGGGGGGGGGGGGGGGGGGGGGAAGAAGGAGCATTTTGTATAAGATACATTCTTAACAGATCTAATGATTGTATCACTTCGAGATCGGCAGAGAAATACACGCTGATTGATTTTGATTTCCCAGGAGAGTTCGTAGACAGAAGTGTTAAAAGGAGGTCTGGTTGTTTTAAAAAAAAAAATTCCTGCAGAACAGATCTGCAGGTTCAAGACTTACTGCTGGAGGCGCACAGAACATGCCTCCCTGAAAGCTCAGGGTAGAGCATGTACTTTGTATAGAGAAACTCCCAGGTTCATTTTCTAGTATCTCCAGTTACAAGGATGACGGGTACCTAAAAAAACCTTTTCCCTTTAACTCCTTCCAAAAAGTCATCTCAAAATTTTTAAATTCTTGACTTAAAGATGCAAGCGGAGCCCATTTCGAAGGCATTGGTATCCAAACAGCTTGTTTCTTTTCCCAAATCCCTAATATTGTCTGTCTTGGGCCTATCATATTTTCAATTTCTTTTTTTTTTAATCTTCTGTGTAAATATTCCAAATCTATCTGCTCCTCCATTTATAGTATCCTCCCGTCTCACCCATTTCTCTAGACTTTTACCATCTATTTCCATCATCATTCTTATCTGGAAAGCTTCATAATACCTTTCCAATTGTGGCATGCCCCAACCTAACTCCTCCTTTGGGGAGTATATCACTTTCCTGTTAAACATCAATACAAATAAAAAAAATATTTAAAAAGCAACAACGATGACAGGTAGCAAGGCTGGGCAAGAACTCTGCCTGGGAGCCTGCAGAACTTCTACCAGTCATAATAGACAATGCTCACATGAAGCTGCCTTATAGTGAATCAGACTCTTGGCCCATCAAAGTCAGTACTGTCTAGTCAGACTGGCAGCAGCTCTCCAGGGTCACAGGTAGAGGTCTTTCACATCACCTGTTGTCTCAGCCTTTTAACTGGAGATGCTGGGGATCAAACCTGGGGCCTTCTGTAGTCCCAGTTTGCCAGGTGGACCAACAAACTACTTAAGGTCCACTTCACAGATGCAAGAGAATGAGGTGGCAGTGGATGTCCAACCATTTTGACCTCTCCTGCTCATATTGCCAGTTTGGTGTAGCGCTAAAGAGTGCTGACTCTAATCTGGGAGAACCAGGTTTGATTCCCCACTCCTCCACATGCAGCTGCTGGTGTGACCTTGGGTCAGTAACAAGTTCTCTCAGAGCTGTTCTCTCAAGGGCAGTTCTTGAAACTACCCCACAGAGCAATTGGCTCCATTGCTAATATCACCTGTAGCCAGGTAAATAAGATAATTCTGCAGCAGAGGTAATAGCGGCTCCAAGAAGCAGTCAGGTCATTAAAATAGCATGTGGGGGAAGGCTGAAACTGCTTTTTCCCACATACCACAGAGAGATGGAAAGAAAGCAAATAGATGGGGGAGGAAGGAAGGGAAAACAGATAAAGACAGAGGTGGAAAGAAAGCAAATAAATGGTGAGGGAGGGAGGGAGAGGTGGAAAGAAAGCAATTTTAACTTTAAATGTGTTCTTCAACCCCCCCCCCTCCAAGACAGCTGGTGGCGGAGGGGCTTTGAGAATGCATTTAAAGTTGAAGTTGCTTTCTTTCTCTGCTCCCCCCCCCTCAAGCCTACCCAGGAACGGTTCTAGGAAAAAAGCCCACAGGAAAAAAGCCCACGGGAAAAAAACCACAGTCATAAATGCTCGCAGGAAAAAAGTCAACGTGGAAAAAAGCCCATGTGGAAAAATGCCCACATGGAAATAAGCCCACGTGGAAAAAAGCCCACAGGAAAAAAGCCCACAGAAAAAAAGCCCACAGGAAAAAAGCCCACGGAAAAAAACCCACGGTCCTAAATGCTCACAGGAAAAAAGCCCAGGTGGAAAAAAGCCCACATGGGAAAATACCATGTAAAGCACCGTAGATATTTATAATTGTGGATAACCATTCATCTCCTTTTATGAGAATGAACAGGTATTACCTGTATTCACATGCAACAATTTGTGTTGTGATTTAGCAAGTATAATTAAATAATATTTTTGCTATGTTACTAAGCAACCTGCATGTGTGTTAGCCAGTGTTAGTTTGTGGCAAGCGAGGTTCCTCTGCAGTCCATCATATAGAGACCACACACTGGTGTTCCCTCTAAGCTGAGTTAGTGTGAGCTAGCTAGCTCACAGGTTTTTAGCCTCCAGCTTACAGATATTTGTCTTAGCTCAGGAAGGATGGCTCCAGAGCAAACTGATTTATGCAGTAGCCAAATTGCTCACTCACGACTGTAATGCCAGTAGCTCACAATGTAGAATTCTTGCTCACAGGACTCCACACCTTAGAGGAAGTATTGCCACACACTGGGATGACTACTGTGGAATAGGAAATTAAGAGCACTACAGGACATGGTTGCCAGTTCTGTTGCTATTTGTTACTTAATGTTGTCTTATGGTTTTGTTATCTTAAACTACTTCTACTATTTAGGAAAGAGAAAGAGGAGGAGGCAGTGGCAGTGGCAGTGGC
>NW_015176466.1:694907-768636 GCF_001447785.1 Gekko japonicus | reverse complement strand
ATGCTGGGAAGATTTTAATTTAGTAAAGCATGGTTTTACAAATTCTGTTTCTCATTCATAGGGCTGTGGGAAAACTAGAAAACAGTATGCCTGCAAAAAGGTCTTCAAAGCAGCCAGGTATGCTGGGAAGATTTTAATTTAGTAAAGCATGGTTTTACAAATTCTGTTTCTCATTCATAGGGCTGTGGGAAAACTAGAAAACAGTATGCCTGCAAAAAGGTCTTCAAAGCAGCCAGGTATGCTGGGAAGATTTTAATTTAGTAAAGCATGGTTTTACAAATTCTGTTTCTCATTCATAGGGCTGTGGGAAAACTAGAAAACAGTATGCCTGCAAAAAGGTCTTCAAAGCAGCCAGGTATGCTGGGAAGATTTTAATTTAGTAAAGCATGGTTTTACAAATTCTGTTTCTCATTCATAGGGCTGTGGGAAAACTAGAAAACAGTATGCCTGCAAAAAGGTCTTCAAAGCAGCCAGGTATGCTGGGAAGATTTTAATTTAGTAAAGCATGGTTTTACAAATTCTGTTTCTCATTCATAGGGCTGTGGGAAAACTAGAAAACAGTATGCCTGCAAAAAGGTCTTCAAAGCAGCCAGGTATGCTGGGAAGATTTTAATTTAGTAAAGCATGGTTTTACAAATTCTGTTTCTCATTCATAGGGCTGTGGGAAAACTAGAAAACAGTATGCCTGCAAAAAGGTCTTCAAAGCAGCCAGGTATCTTTTTTGTACTTCCTTAGTTTTAATTCCGAGTGATCTCCAACCCTCACCTGGAAAATGGTAAAAATGGTTTCCCAGGAGGAAATGGCTGGTTTGGAGGGTGGAGTCTATGGCATTGTATCTGTCTGAGTTCCCACTCCTCCTCAAACCCCACCCTCTCCAGGCTCCACCCCACAAATCTCCAAGGATTTTCCCACCTGGAGTTGGCAACCCTATCTCCTTTCCAGCCAACCATCAACCCCAGGAGGAAAAGTACAGTCTTTCTCCACAGTGGAGACCAAAGCAGATTACATCATTCTCCTCTCCCCCTTTTGATCTGCACAACAACCCTGTGAGGTAGGTTAGGCTGAAAGTCTGTGACTGGTACAAAATCACCTTCTCAACTTCTACAGCAAGAACCTGGGCCTAGCAAATCCTGCTCTGAAGCGCTAACTGCCACACCTAGGTTAGCCAACCTCCAGGTGGAGCCTGAAGATTGCCAGGTATCACAACTGAACTCCAGACAACAGATCTCTCCCCCCACCCGGGAGAAAATAAATGCTTTGGAGGGTGGGCTCTATGGCATTCGGTTCAGCTGAGGCCTCTCCCTTCCCCAGACACTGGCTTCTGTAGACTCTATCACAAAATATCCAGGAATTTCCCAACCTGGAGCTGGCAACCCTAGTCAGGCCTGGCCCCAATGAGTTCCTCACAAAGCCCTGGATAGGGTTTCCTTCGTCTTTTTACTTACAGGACCAAGCTTGGTTGCCTAGCAACAGCCACCGAGGGATAAATTAGTCCCACAGGAGCGGACCCAGCACCCAGCTAATGACACGCGAGTACTCTTGAGTGGTGATTGAATGGTCAATGGCTGACGGAGTGCATAGCACAGCCAATGGGAGAGCTGGAAATGGCCAACGTGTAAGACAATTATATATATATAGGATTATACTTGATAAAAATCACATTGTTGCAATACCAGTTCATTCTCAAAAATGGAGATTACTGATTATCCACAATTATAAATATCTATGGCGCTTTACATGGTATTTTTCCATGTGGGCTTTTTTCCGTGTGGGCTTTTTTCCATGCGGGCTTTTATGTATATGGGCTTGTTCCCATGTGGGCTTTTTTCGTGTGGGCTTATTTCCATGTGGGCATTTTTCCACGTGGGCTTTTTTCCTGTGAGCTTTTATGACCGTGGTGTTTTTTTCCTGTGGGCTTTTTCCCGATCACCAAGGGGAACACTGCCTGGGGAAGAAAAGACTGGTGAATGAGGTATGCCTCCCCTTTGCTTCCCCAGCCACCCTGCTGGGAGCCGTACAATATGTGAGAAAGAGCCGCATGTGGCTTCCGAGCCACAATTTGGCCACCCCTGATTTAGTACATTCTTGCTGAACTTTGGTATCCAGCCAGCAGCCAAGACAACCCAGATGGCTGGGAATTACATACCTCCATAGTTTTCAGCCAACTGGAAAGGGAGAGGGTGAAGATGGCAAGGAAGTTTTCTGGGTGGACCAATGTCTCTCTTGTGATGCTTCTACCATGCTTGGAGCTGGCTTTAAGGCCAGGCACTGGCTAAGCTGCCTCTTTCCCCCCACTTGTGTCATCCTATTGCTGTAATGACTGGGAAAAGAAATCTTCTCTGAACCTGCCCCTTATTTTCCCCCATCACACAAGCAGGGTCTCCTTCATCTCCTCCTAATTACCAAGCGCCTGCTAATTACTTCTGCAGGATGAAGGGGGTCTTAAGGACTGGGAACTAATTGTTTCAATAACACACTGCACTGAAACCACACAGTGCCTCTTCAAAGAAAAAAAAAAGAAACTTCAGGTCAGAGACGAACCTCTGTCCTTCCTCGCCTCAAGTTCACATGAAGCATGCCTGACTGGGTTCCCTTGGACTGTAAGTTCCTATTGACAATTAGCTATAATAATTCAAGAGAGACAGTTGTCCTCGAATCTGACTATGGAGGAGCACCTGATCACGCTAATGCGGGAGCCAAGGAGGTCTCTAGGGACCCACTCGCTGCTTTCACACCTCTCCGATTAGTGACTGAAGCCAGGCCCTTTTGGTTGTGATAGATTAATCAAACCTTCCTTCAGCCTCTAATTGGATGACAATCAGTATCTCAGGGTAGGCTGAAAGGGGGGAAGTGGAGGAGGAGGGCATTTGCCTTCCCTTATATTTTACATGTGCCTTTCATTTCAGACCTACCTGTCTTCTCTTTTTTTTAAAAAAATCTATTTTTTGTAAAAAAAAAAAGTGATTCATTTACTTTGTTACGGTTTCCCCTCCTTTAAATGAGCTGCATATTTTCAGCCAACATCACAAACGGCCATCAGTCTCCCACCAACGGCACCATCTTTTCTCCTTATTAGACGGGCTCACTTTGCAAAAGAAATAGGAATTGGATTATGTCAGCACTCTCAGTCTTTAGAAAAAAATGATTTAAGGAACCTTTTTTTAAAAAAAAATAAATCCCATTCTATACAGGGCTGGTATATGTAACTCTTTGTGGTCCTGATATTGTGTCTCTGGAGTTTAGCACTAGTTCACATGCACCTCAAGGAGCTGCGGTGGCTCAAGTGGTTAAGATGCTGAACTGCAGGCTGTGGAAGGTTGGTAGTTCAGCAGTTCAAGACCCGAGTGTGTCGCATGACGGAGTGAGCTCCCGTCTCTAGTTCCAGCTCCTGCAAACCTAGCAGTTCGAAAGCAAGAAATTGCAAGTCGATAAATAGGTACCACTTCAGTGGGAATATAACAGCGTTCAGTGCGCCTTGGTGTTTAGTCATGCTGGCCACATGACCACGGAAATGTCTTCGGACAGTGCTGGCTCTTCGGCTTTGAAACGGAGATGAGCACCGTAACCCTAGAGTCGGATTCGACTGGCTTTCGAGGAAGGGAACCTTTACCTTTTACACATGCACCTCTGGAGCTCATGTGAGAGCAACAGTTTTTTTCCCCATTCCAGATATAGCTCAGTGTGCAAATCGTCACTGGATGCTCAGAACTGTCTCTCATGGTGAAGTGTGAGAATCCCATGCACTGGGGTGGCCAACCTTAGCTGAACCCCAGTGGGAGAAAACTGGGGGGGGAAGCAATTCAGCATCATACCAGCATGCAACATCACTTCTGGCATAAAACTGTGATACCATCAATATATCATGGTCACCAAGAGAGCTTATCTACATAGGCAAGAGAGTTTCAGTGTACCAAAGATTCACAAAGTTACTTAGATAAGTAATTAGGGACTGCTGTGGTCTATGCTGCTGTGCCCGGCTTACTGAAACTAGGATCCTACTGTGTAATGTATGTATAAATTTAATGTGTTGTGTTAAGACTTACATTTTGCTTCAGTTCTGTTTTTAGTTTCTGATTGTTTACTGAATACCCCATCCTGTTGATTGTATGGACTCACTCTGTGTAGTCCTCCTTAAGTCCAAGTGAGAAAGGCGGACTATAAATGATATAAATGAAAAATTAAATTAAAATGTAAGGGTCATGCTCTAGGATTCACCCCAAACTCTATGGTTAAACTATAGCGCTTTAGGTGAATCTTTTTGTAGCAGGAACTCCTTTGCATATTAGGCCACACACCCCTAATGTAGACAATCCTCCAAGAGCTTACAGAGCTCTTCTTACAGGGGCTACTGTAAGCTCCTGGAGGACTGGCTACATTAGGGGTGTGTCGCTTAATATGCAAAGGAGTTCCTGCTACAAAAAGAGCCCTGCGGTATGTTATTCCAGCACAATGATGTCACTTCCAGTTTTGCACCAGAAGTGACATCATACATTGGTGCCATGCTGAATCACTGCCCCATTTTCTTTCTGCTGCCCTGCTGAGTAGCAGTGGGGAACAGGGCCCAGGCTGAGAACTATAACAGGAGACCTGGGCTAGTAGCTATAGCAGTTCGTCCCAGTCTGGGACATTCATGCATGTGCACAGCATGCACATGCTGCAATGATGTCCCCCAGAAGTCACGTCACCATGCTAAGCACGCCGCCGGTGGACACTCTAGCATTCAGCTTGAAAACTCTATGACACTATAGAGTGACACCATAGATACCATAGAATGATACCATAGAGTTTTCAGGCTGAATGCTAGAACATCCCCCCGGTGACATGCCCACTGTGATGATGTCACCTCCAGGTGACATCATCGCATTGGGCACATCAGCTGGATTTGGGCACTTTGGGGGCAGGGTTCCCCCACCAGCCAGATCTGGGCTGGCGGGTTGGTGGCCCTTTGAGCGGGCAACCCCCCCCCCCAGGGACCTGGCAGCCAGTTAATCCCTGAATAGCAATGGCAGTTCTAATCCTACTTGAGAGTGGGCTTTTCCATGGCAACCACAATGCAGAATTTGACTAATAACCACTGTTCCCTCTAAGCTGAGTTAGTGTGAGCTAGCACACAGTTTTTCAGCCTCCAGCTCACACATTTTTTCCTTCGCTCAGGAAGGATGGATCCAGAGCAAAGTAATATATGCAGTAGCCAAATCGCTCACTCACAACTGTAATGCCAGTAGCTCACAAAGTAGAATTTTTGCTCACAAGACTCCACAGCTTAGAGGGAACATTGCTAATAACCTGGATCAGTGTTTTCTGAGCGTCTCAGAGATAGGGTTGCCATTTGGTAGGGAAATTCCTGGCGATTTGAAGGCAGAGCCTGAGGAGGGTAGAGTTTGGAGAGGGGAGGGAACTCAGTGGAAGGTCCCCCTCCAGAACTTCCATTTTCTCCAGGGGAATTGATCTCTGTGGCCTGGAGATCAGCCATAATCCCAGGAGAACTCCAGGCCCTACCTGGAGCTTGGCAACCTCACTCAGATAAGAATGTGTGTCACTTCCCTGGGAGGCTCAGACTAGTATTATCTAAGCAGGTGTGGGAGCATCTGCCAGGGAAACGTATTAATCAATCAATCAGTTTATTTATTAACTTCCTTATTGCATTTATAGCCAAGTTTTCTTGCTGAGGCTCAAGGTGGATTACACAATTTCATTTATAAGTTCCTTTATATTATAATGAGCGTGCCACCGTTATCAATTGTGCCATTGCTCAGATTTTCTTCAGTTGTTTTATTTATATTCAGAGCTTATTTTGTAAAAAGAAAAGGTTCTGGTACATATATATAAGGTTGCACAGAATTCCACCAATTCCACCACCATCACCCCAGACCAAAAAGGGATTCCCAAAAGGTGCTGATGCCTCATACCCGTGAGTAACGTCCCTCCCAAAAAAACCCCTGTTTATTTATTTTGTTTATATCACATTACAGTGGCATTACAGTGTAAAACCAATAGAATAAAAGACCATATACCCCCCCCCCAAAAAAAAGATCCCCTCAGTCCATACCCTGCTTAAAAGCCTTAGTGAATAAAACGGCCTTGTAGCATTTCCGGAAGATTTCTGATAGTGGCTCACATCGCACATTCTTGGAGAGCCTGTTCCATAAAGGGTGAGTTACAATGGAGAAGGGATGGGCTGCTGTTAGGGAGGGCCACCTGAAGTGGGGGAACAGCCAGTAGATGGCACCCCGGAGATCATAGCTGGTGCACGTGGGCATGTGGGAGGAGATGAGCCTTGAGGAGAAGAGACTTGATTTCTATCCCACACTTCACTACCCAAAGGAGTCTCAGAGCAGTTTACAATCCCTTTCCCTTCCTTTCCCCGCAACAGACACCCTGTGAGGTAGGTGGAGCTGAGGGAGCTCTTTGAGAACTATCCTTGAGAGAACAGCTCTGAGAGAACTTGTGACTGACCCAAGGTCACCCAGCTGGCTGCACATGGAGGAGTAGGGAATGAAACCCGGTTCTCCCAGATTAGAGTCTGCGCTCTTAACCACTACACCAAACTGGCTATATATTTAGTTATTTCATTTGAACAGGATTTTTTAAACAGGTGCTGAATTTGGATGGGAAAATGAATAACTGGGGGAGGGAGCTGTCCAGAAAGGTTCGTTCAGGCCACAAGTCCATAACCATAATCCATTATATCATTTCAGAAATTATATTCTTTTTTACAATGCATGCAATCAATGGTACGGGATGGGCTCTCCTGTGTGTGGGATGCCCATATGGGGGATTTGTGCTGGGTCCTGTGAAATCATGCTGGTCCCCTCTTTCTAAATTCACCACAACATATTGCTTTAGACACAATTCAGTGTCCACTTACTGAAAGGGAAATAAGAAACAGGAGGTGTAACTAGTGCTGAATGTTCCGAATGTCAGTTTTTGAGTAATTCTGGGGAAGTGCCACAAGGGTAATTCTAATTGTAACTATTGCATAGCATGGTGGTGAATTTGTAGTGTGTACGGACCCATGAATTTACAGGCTATCTCCTTCCTTAATATTTCAACTGCTTAGAATCTGCCTATAAGTGCTTTCTGGCAAGCCCCACAACACAAACCTGTGCTACTACTGGCTTTCCTTCTCAACAAATGTTCATATCTTGGCTAGACAACCCTGTTGCTAATTAGATCACAACAGCACTGGTAGTTTCTAGTTCAGCTTATCTTCCTTTCTTCCTCACACTGGGCTTGTCACCATTCCAAGGGGTGGTGGGAAAGAGGGGGGACAGAAAGAGGCAGGTAGGGGGCTTCAAGAAGAATTTCTTTGGGATTCTAAAACTGTGAAGATGGATTTCTCCAGTTTGGCAAAATCGTGTGTCGAATCTCTGGTGTCCTAAAGAGTGGCCAAAAATGCCAGATTTGAATAACAAAAAAGATGGGGGAAGTCCATTCCAATTGTGGGCTCCCACGAAGCTGTCGCTTCTGACTGCCTCCAAGAAAATGATTGAGAGCTGCTTCACACATTGATCGTATTGAGGCTGACAGAATTGTAGGTAGTTCACACTTGTGATAGCCGCCTGCAATTAAAATCACATTGAACGCAAACGTCCAGACCACATGGGAACTCCAGAGGTCACTTGAAAATGGTGGATCTCACCATGGCCAGTATCTATGGCTTGTACATCAAAAAACAGTATTGATCCACACCAGCAGAAAGCACAGGAAAGCACTGTGACAAGACAGATGTGTTCTGTGCTGAGAGTAAGGTTGATTTGGAAATCAGAACCTGTTCTGGAAGAGGTTAAACTCCCCCCCCCCAAAGACCCCATGCACAGCTTTGGATAAGGGATTAGTCCTATATGCCTCACTGTCCACGGTGAGGCAGATGCCTGAAGTTACCAGAGGTGCCCTTTTCCACCTCCTGCAGAAAACTGACCTGTCCACCATTATACCTTCCTTGGTAATATCCAGATTAGATTACCATAACTCACTCTACATGGAGCTGCCCCTAAAGACAGTTCAGAAATTTCAACTGGTGCCAAGAAAGCTAGAGTCACAGTCAAGTTTCGTCAAATACATGATGTCCCAGTCTGCTTCTGGACCTGGTTCAAGGTGATGGTTTCAATATTTAGGGTTTAGGTCTAAATTGCCCAAAATATTACCTCCACAAATAACATTCTATCTGAGGACTGAAATCAATGAATGGGTCATTACTGTGGGATCCTGCCTGGGTAGAAGCTTACAGGGCCTTTTTAGCAGCTATCCCCAAGCAATGGCATTTTATCAACTGGCTGTTTTTGGGGGGTTCCCCCAAGCAATGGCATTTTATCAACTGGCTGTTTGGAGGGGGGGGGGGTTGGGTTTGTTTGTTTGCAGTTTTGCTGTTTGTTTGTAATATCAACTGCTTTTACAACTTCCTTTTTTTGGAACATGCTCCTTGAATGGTGTAGACGCTCTGCTGGAATTTCGGTGGGTTTAAGTTTGGGGTTCCAATGTATTGTATTTCATTGTATTTCAAGACATTTGATATATGCCGTTCCCTGGCTGAGAAGTATTGATATTTAGTATGAATAAACTAAATTAAAGTAAAAGTACATAATGTGGCTGAATTGAGCGAAGCAAGTCTGGGGCTTGATGCCTTCTTAACTGGGAGAACATCTTAGAATCCCAGGGTCGTTGCTTGGAAATTTTTCCAAGGAAGGAAAGTGGGAGACAAATGCAAAACTGTTAACAAATGGTCTATGTAGCTTACCTAACATATCAAGCCTAAAGACTCTGAGCTACGGATGCTTCCTCCAACTTGTGTGGCTCTTTTTCCCAACAGAAGATCTATTTAAGTTGGAGGACATCTCCAGAGTTTGGAGGAAGGCATCAATTTTTACTCCATGGAGTGTTGGAATATGTGCTACGTACTTGAGGGTAAGTCCCACTGAACCAAATGAAACTTCCTTCTGAATAAGGAGACACAGAAAGTGTTCCAACTTTGCGTGGCATGGCCTCATAGGCTTACTAGGTCTGCTGAGGTCATCAGCCTGGATCACTAGACCATGTAGATATCTCCCTGGAAATGTCTACTCAGTGTGCGACTGCAATAAAAAAGGCAAATGCTGTGCTGGGGATATTAGAAAGGGAACTGAAAACAAATCAGCCAGGATCATAATGCCCCTAGAGAAGAGAAGAGAAGAGAAGAGAAGAGAAGAGAAGAGAATGGATTTATACCCCACCCTTCTCTCAGAGTCCCAGAGCTGCTTACAAACTCCTTTCCCTTCCCCTCCCCACAACAGACACCCTGTGAGGTAAGTGGGGCTGAGAGAGCTCTTTGAAGAACTGCTCTTTGAAGAACAGCTCTGACAGAACTATGGCTTGCCCAAGGGCATCCAGCAGCTGCAAGTGGAGAACTGGGGAATCATACCCGGTTCTCCCAGATTAGAGTCCACACACTTAACCACTACACCAAACCACTACAGCAAACCTGTGGTGTGGCCTCATTTGGAATACTGTGTACAGTACCGGTCACCACACTGTGCAGAAAAGGGCAACTAAAATGATTAAGGGGATGGAACACCTTCCCTATGAAGAAAGGTTAAAGAGGTTAGGGCTTGTTAGCTTGGAGAAACGATGGTTGAGGGGTGACATAATAGAGGTTTACAAAATTATGCATGGGCTAGAGAAGGTAGAGAAAGAAGTACTTTTCTCCCTTTCTCGCAATACAAGAACTTGTGGACACTCAATGAGATTAATAAGCAGTAGGTTTAGAACAGATAAAAGGAAGTACTTCTTCATCCAAAGTACTTCTTCACCCACAGGAAGCTACGGGGGCTACAAGCATAGACAGCTTCAAGAGGGGACTGGATAAACATATGGCACATAGGTCCATCAGTGGCTATTAGCCACAAGGCATAGATGGAACACTCTGTCTGGGGCAGTGATGCTCTGTATGCTTGGTGCATTGGGGACAACAGTGGGAAGTCTTCTGGAGTTCTGGTCCTGCTGGTGGACCTCGTGATGGCACCTGGGTTTTGGCCACTGTGTGACACAGAGTGTTGGACTAGATGGGCCATTGGCCTGAACCAACCTGGATTCTCTTATGTTCTCAGCAGTTAGCTCCCTCATCCCAACCAGTAGCTGGAGAACAAGCCAGCACCCCTGATTCTGCCCCCCCTTTCTTTTGCTGTACCCAGCCAGACAAGAGAACACAACATACAGTCAGCCACCTACCAGCAGGAAGAGGCCAGATCCAGATATACAGACATGGGCAGGCACGACAATAGCCTTAGGCAAGACACTACGACCCACTCTCAGTCTCCAGTCTGCTATATGGGGAGAATTATATGGAGAACACAGAATGTGAGAAAAGCTCAAGGTTTGCAGAAAAATCTGCAAAGCTTAAAAAGATGCACGGGGGTGGGGGGTCAACTTCCCCCGCAAAAAATATATATATACGAGGAGCAGCACTTGTAGCTTTAAGAATAATATGCATATTAATTACCCAGGAGGCTGGAATGACTCTGAAGGAAAAAACTTCCAGTCTGTTGAATAATCAGGGGTGGGGTGGGATGGAACAAGCCTTATGTAAAATAGCTACAGCAATGCATACATGTAACTTCTAACCCCTTTCCTTTCTACTTCCATTGCATAGGCAGAAGTGAAATATTGCTTATGTTCTTCAACATCAAAGCTCTTTAGATATTTTTGGTGAGAAATACCGTCAGTAAATCCCAATTACAAGCATCACTTAGGGAGGCTGGGAGGGAAAGGGAGGGAGGTTTCGAGATCACGTGCTGCAGGATGACCCAACTGTGGATTCTGCTTCGTGTGGGATTCTTGGTGTAAGCCAAGGTTCTTTGCATGTATACCCAGATACAAAACCTATCTCCAATGAATTTGTCTATTTAGCAGAGGTCATTTCGGGGGGGATCGCAGGGATCGCAGTTCCCCCGGGTGAGGTACGGGGGGCGGGGCACATGACGAAGCCCCGCCCCCTGCTTCCGGCCGCCCCGCTTCCGGCCCTCATTCAGCCAGGAGGAGGCAGGAGAAGCGGGAGGGTAAGTTGCTTCCTCCCTGCCTCTCCCCACTTTGTCTGCCTGGGGCCAGGGAGGGCCTTCGCGGGGCTTCCTTGCACTCCCGCCGGCCTTGCAGGTCCACCGCCGGGCCCCTTATGGGGCTCGGCAGTGGAGCTGCAAGGCCGCCGGTGGCGGCCGGGACCGTTGGGGGTGGGGTGTGTGGCCTTATGACACACTTCCGGTGATGTCAGGAGGTGTGGCCTTATGGCACACTTCCGGTGATGTCAGGGGGTGTGGCATATGCTAATGAGTTATGCTAATGAGTTCCCCTAGTTCTTTTTCTACGAAACGACCCCTGCTATTTAGCCTTCTAAAACCAACACAGATTGTGGCTTGCAGATCCAAGTCAGCACGGGATAACAGCGTTATTAAACTGTAGCATATCCCAACCCTTAGCTTATGTCAATTTACACTCACTGTCTTCTCAGAAGAGGTTGTGACTTTTTTGGCAATAATATTTCATCAGTCCCCACCCCTCCAATCCTTATTATACCTCTCATGTGAGTAGATCACTTATTTGAGCAGCTATGTACACATATGAGCCACCTTCTGTATGAGGTACGAGTAACTATTGTTAGAAACAAAGAGGTCTGTATGCCAGGCATGCATGGCATAGAAACAAATCTATCTGATCTTTTTAAAGAAGAGGTGCATGTGAGGGAGAGAGACAGAGAGGTACCGAGAAAGAGACAGACAGACAGACAGACAGGGGCACCTTGCTCTTTGTTGAAAATGCCACCAGAGTTATTGGTAGAAACGCAAAGAAAATGCAATGCTCTTAAAATATGTTTGTTTGTTTGCAAAGTTAACCATCAGTATATCTGAGAGATGATACCTTACTGAAAGTCACCCGCCCAGCACTATTTGCTCCTCTTTACTGAAATTTGAAATTGTGTCCCTGCTTTTAACCAGGCAATTGCCCACCAACACCACTTTCCTGTCTCTTTAGACCACCATTAGTTTGTAAATGAACATGTATAACTTTCTAATGGGGCCGCAGTGGCTCAGAAGTTAAGACACTGAACTGCAGACTGGAAGGTTCATAGTTTGGCAGTTCAAGACCTAGTGCTGCATGACAGAGTGAGCTCCCGTCTCTGGTCCCAGCTCCTGCCAGCCTAGTAGTTTGAAAGGAAGAAATTACAAGTAGATAAATAGGTACCGCTTTGGTGGGAAGGTAACAGCGTTCTGTGCACATCGGCATTTAGTCATGCCAGCTACATGGCCACAGAAAAAAGTCTTCGGACAGCGCTGGCTCTTCGTCTTGGAAATGGAGATGAGCACCACTCCCTAGAGTCGGATATGACTGACTTTCAAGCAAGGGAAACCTTTACCTTTTATAACTTTCTGCCCAGCAAAGAATTCTTCTGAATTACAGACTGCAGTCTGAAAAGGGGGCATATGTACTTCAACTTGAACCAATTCATCTCCTTCCAGTAGGGTTGTGAACTCCAGGCTGGGAAATTCCTGGAGATTTGAGAGTGGAGCTTGGAAAAGACAGAGAGAAAGAAGAAGAAGAAGAAGAGAAGAGATCAGATTTATACCCCGCCCTTCACTACCCAAAGGAGTCTCAGAGCGGCTTACAAACTCCTTTCCCTTCCCCTCCCCACAACAGACACCCTGTGAGGTAGGTGGGGCTGAGAGAGCTCTGACAGAAACTGCTCTTTTTTCAAGGACAGCTCTTATCAGAGCTATGGCTTTCCCAAGGTCATCCAGCCAGGTGCAAGTGGAGGAGTGGGGAATCAAACCCGGTTCTCCCAGATTAGAGTCCACGCACTTAACCACTACACCAAACTGGCTCAGCAGAAAGGAGCTCAGCAGTGATGTGATACCATAGAGTCCACCTTCCAAAACCAGCATTTTCTCTAGGGATGCGATCTCTGCAGTCTAGAGATCAGTAGTAATTTCAGGAGAACTTTAGGCCTCACCTGGAGGCCAGCAGCCCTACCTTTCAGTCCTCTGCTTATTCCCACTACTGAATACCACGTGTAGCCAGAAACAAGAAAGCTGTATTGCCGTGCACTCTGAATATTAATTTTCAGAAAGATAGCCCAAATTTTCACTTCCCCTACATCCATTTCATAACCACAGAACCAAGAATGTGGGAAGCATTCGCGTTGTGGTCCGGTTCTAGGTTTCAGGTAGACCCAGGGTTGCCAGGTCATGCCTGGCAATTGCTGGGAGCTTTGTTGGCTGGGGACAGAGGGGGGGTGTCATCCCATACATGGTGACGTCACTGACATCACTTTGGGTAAAACTGAAAACAATGTTGCGTTGCTCTAGGGAGTAGCAGAAACTCTATGGACAAGTCATAGTTTTCAATGATCCCTAGAACTTCTGCTGTCCCAAAGTGATGTCATACTGCATGTGACAGGGTTTTTTTTTTAAAAAAAAAATTCTGCCACCACCACTCTGAGTAGAGCCAGGCAACGATTGTTGGCAGAGGTCTTCTACATTGTAGATGTGGCAACCCTAGGTAGGCCATCTTTTTTGAGAGAGAGAGAGAGAGAGCTGAACGAGATCGGTCAGAAAAACTGCTGGGCATGGCATGTGCATCACCGCCTCGTGATCAATGCCTTTACACACTTCCTAGGCAAGCTTACAATTAATGGTTCTGGGTTTTTTTAAAACCATTTTGTAAATAAAAACTCAGAACAACATTACAGACAGAATGAGTCAATCCTAAGACAATAAAACAATTATAGAAAATACCCTGAGATCATTACAAGGGTGAACTCAAGTGTAGTCTAGAATGTAAGTTTGGGGACAGGGTTGAACCAGGATTTAAGGTCTAGTGCGGAATCACACCATGTGTGTTTTCATTGTGTGTTCTGAATAAAGTTATATTCTGGTTACTCAAGACAACCCTCAGCATATTCCTGAGTGATCCATCTTTTTTGAGAGAGAGAGAGAGAGAGCTGAACGAGATCGGTCAGAAAAACTGCTGGGCATGGCATGTGCATCACCGCCCCGTGATCAATGCCTTTAGATAGGTCAGAAAAACTGCTGGGCATGGCATGTGCATCACCGCCTCGTGATCAATGCCTTTACACACTTCCTAGGCAAGCTTACAATTAATGGTTCTGGGTTTTTTTAAAACCATTTTGTAAATAAAAACTCAGAACAACATTACAGACAGAATGAGTCAATCCTAAGACAATAAAACAATTATAGAAAATACCCTGAGATCATTACAAGGGTGAACTCAAGTGTAGTCTAGAATGTAAGTTTGGGGACAGGGTTGAACCAGGATTTAAGGTCTAGTGCGGAATCACACCATGTGTGTTTTCATTGTGTGTTCTGAATAAAGTTATATTCTGGTTACTCAAGACAACCCTCAGCATATTCCTGAGTGATAGGGTTGCCAGCTCTAGTTGGGAAATACCTGGAGATTTTGAGGGTGGAGCCTAAGGAGGGAGGGGGTTGAGGAGGGGAGGGGCTTCAGTGGGATGTGATGCCATAGAATCCAACTTCCAGAGTGGCCATTTTCTCCATGTGAACTGATCTCTGTCGCCTGGAGATCAGTTGTCATAGGGGGAGTAAGACACAGGGAGGAGAAAGCAAACTTGAGCCCATAACTGGAATCGAGAACCACAAGGGTGGGAAAGAAGCCTGATAAAGGGCCAGTATTAAAAACCTAGTGTAAACCTATTATATACAAAAAATACATGTATTTATTAAAAAGACAGTTAAAAACATATAAGGCTGTGGCTCAGTGGTTGAGCATTTGTGTGGCACGCAGAAGGTCCCAGATTCAACCACTAGCATCTCCAGTCAAAAGGAACACATAGTGGGTGATGTGAATGACCCCTGTTTGATACCCTGGAAAGCCACTGCCAGTCTGAGTAAACAATATTGACCTTGAAGGACCAATGGTCTGATTCAGTATAAGGCGGCTTCATGTGTTCATCACACTACCACTATTTCAACTTTTGGACAAAAGCAGTCTCCAGACTTAATCATGCTGGCTTTGGACCAGATGTGCCAAGTTTTAGCATTGGCCCAAGTGGTTAAGATGCTGAACTGCAGGCTGTGGAAGGTCGGTAGTTCAGCAGTTCAAGACCCGAGTGTGCCGCATGACGGAGTGAGCTCCCGTCTCTAGTTCCAGCTCCTGCCAACCTAGCAGTTCGAAAGCAAGAAATTGCAAGTAGATAAATAGGTACCACTTCGGTGGGAAGGTCACAGTGTTCCATGTGCCTTGGTGTTTAGTCATGCTGGCCACATGACCACGGAAATGTCTTCGGACAGTGCTGGCTCTTCGGCTTTGAAACGGAGATGAGCTCCGCAACCCTAGAGTCGGATTCGACTGGCTTTCGAGCAAGGGAACTTTAACCTTTACCTTTTTACAGAAGGAGAAAGGAGGTCCATACAGTTCCACAGCCACCAGCCTTGCTGTTGTTGGATCATGACTGCTACTAAGAAACAAGTTGCACGGACACAAATGAAACCTGTATCCTTTCTGTGCCCCATCACTCTAGTTAATCCCCAGAATGTCATGATGGTTCATATACTGCAAGCTAAACAGATCCCAGAATCTCAGACACATTCATGCTAAGATAGCCGGGGTCAGCAGCTTTTGGCTGAGAAACACCTGGAGATCTTAGGGCTGGAGCCTAGGGAAGGTGGGGTTTGGAGAGAAGAGGGACCTCTGTAAGGTGGAATGCCATAGAGTCCACCCTCCAAAGTAGACATTTTCTTCAGATGAACAACTCTCCATCATCAGTTGTAATTCCAGGAGATATCCAGGCCCCACCTGGAGGTTGGCAGCCCTAATAAAGAACCCAACTATGTCAAAAGTCAGAGCAAGTGCTCAACAAAGGGCTAGCATAAGAAATTTCATTTGCATGACTGAAACTACCCAGTGTAGCATTACTGATCATTGAAACATTGATTTAGAATCCATAAAGTTGTTGCAACCCAGACACTGGTTGTTGCAAGTCTTTTATTAGGAAGTGGCACGCATGAGATCTCACCGTGTGTAATAAATATACACTGGAGCACCCTCTGTGATTGTTTAGTACATGAGCATAGATCTGTGCACGGCTCATGCTTGGATTACCAGCAACTTTTCACCACTATTATTTCTCTTTCTATATATATCATGAAGTTTTGGAGTCCTGTAAAACAAATTCGTTTCTGCCTTTCCATTCACGTACTCATTATTCTAACATCCAACCTATCCCTGTAATATCCCTTAACTTAAAGACGTCCTTTTCTTTTTTTAAAGACCTGTGTTTTATTCCTTACTAAGAGTCTGGAGCTATAGGTAGCAGATACTTGGCATATAGTATAGACATAAGAGGGAAGTGCTTTATTGTACAGTAAGTATCTTCTCAGACATAGTCAGAATACCAAATCAGATGGTTCTTTATCAGCTGCCGGTATGCTGAAATGAGCTAGCTAGCCAATTGGAGCCACAAGATCAACATATGGCTAGTTCAAGGACAAGGCAGATTCCCCTGAGAGGGAAAGGCTTTGGCAGGGTCATATCTGTTTGCCATTTCCCACGACTGTAAATCCATCTTACAATGGAATGGTCTGTTGAAAACTCTGCAAGGAGAACTTTGTGGTGTCTCAATCCCCTCTGGGCCTCCTCTGTGGGTTTCCATGAGCGGGAACAACCTAACCTTGTATAATTATGGCGATTGGCAATTGGCGTTGTACCTTTCTGAACCCAGCCACTTCAGAAGTAGACAGAATCTGGCTGTTAATCACCTACTAAACCCGCCTCAATGGCCTGTGAAAGTAAAGGCCAAAGAGATGAATAACCTCCTCAAGGCCAAAGCTATCGGAGACCCCAGTTGATCAGGTTTTATCATGCACATTGTTTGGTATGTGTGAGAAGCCGATAAACTGACAGCACAAACAATTTGATTCTGACCCTCCGGAGTAAATGATGCCACAGTTTTATCTTGAAGGATCTCCCCTCTCCCGAGTTGGTCACATTTCAGAAAGTTTAACGTCCTTTTAGTGGTTAAAAAACAGGTGCACTGCACCCCTCTGGGAATAGATGAATTATAAAAGGCCTTTGTCATCTTATACACTTCCCCCTACATCCCACTTCAAATGTGGTATGTTTGTGTTAAGGTATAAATAATGTGGCTCGCCTATCTGTCTGAAAAACCCAGATGAGTTCATCTACATTTTTTTTTTCTTCTTCTCAGGCATGTCCTGTTTGAAGTGCATGCTGAAGGCCTTGGTGAAAGTCTTGACTTAGCCCTCAATAAATCATGGTGAACAAATCATTCTAGCTTTTATATAATATACAGTCTGCCATTGATCCCTGTGGGGAAGGAGGAAACGCAGGAATTTGCCAAGAACTGTAGGCCAGGGATTTTTTTTAAGGTTAAAAAAAATGAACTGTAACTTTTCTTATGAATAAACTCAGTTGTAGAAAGCTCTACTTGGATTTCTTTTGAGTGAATAAGCGAAAATATTTCTAACATTAAAAAAAAGTTTTCTGACAACTGATGAGTTAAACTTGGAGATCTTTTGCTCAGGGCCTTCCCTTGACTGGGCCTCTTTCCACAGCCTTGAGCGAATTGCCCCACTTTGCACAGAACACCAGGGTGGATCCTGACACTTTACTCAGAGAAGTGTGAAGGTTTACTCTATAGGACCGTTTGAGTTGGAGGAAGGCATCTTAAACTGGAGACAGACTTCAAGCTTTGCTATGTTTCTTTATTTATACCTTGCTTTTTCCCTAATGGGGAGCCAACATGGCTTATCGTATCATTTCCCCCTAGGGTTGCCAAGTCCATCTTCCACCCCCAGCGGGGGACTTTGGGGGCGTTCCTGGAAGGGGTGGGGCATCCCCAACGTGATGATGTCACATTGGGGACGTCTGCTGCCCCCCCCCGACCGTGCACCAGATCTCCAGAAACAGCAGTTCCCTGCACTTAAAGTAGCCAGCAGCCAGCGTTTCCCCTTTAAGAGAAGCTGTGTTTCCCTTTTAAGAATGAAGCTGGCTTTTCCCTGCAAGCTTGCGGAGTTCGCGCTTGGGATGAAACACGGGTTGCACACCCTTAAAGGGAGAGAGATGGGTGGCTGTGGGTATTGGGGGTGGGGCTTCCCTGCCGGCCATCTGGCCGGCGGCGGGTAGAACCCCCCCAAAAAAACGGGGGACCCCTGGCAAACCGGAGGGGTTGGCAACTCTATTTCCCCCCTCCTCCACCTTGTCCTCACAAAAAGAACTTTATGAGGTAATTTAGACTGAGAGATTGGGATGGGCCCATGATCACCCAGTGAGCTTCCAATGCAGAGTGGGGATTTGAACCTGGATGGTACACAACTGGCAGGAGGGCCGGGGGCAGGGCCATGGGAGGGTGTGATGGTGGCAGCATCTTTACATCACTTCCATGGAAAACCTGGAAGTGATGTAGGATAGCTGTAAGAATCGCTGGTGATTTCTACATCGCTTCCAGGTTTTCCCCAGAAGTAACATAGCCGCATAGCTGATGTCATGGGTTTTTAAACATTTTCTCTTGCAGCAGGAGGTCTCCCACCATAGCAGGAAGCTTGGCAGCACTGCCCAATTTGTAGACCAACTCTCTAATCACTATGCTACTGTGGCTGAGCAGAGTGTCTGGATCCACCCCACAGGTTGTGTCTGGGGTCTCCACCCTATGTGACAGTGAGACATAAGGTGCAGGTTCTCCTCAGTTCCTATGCGCATGGTACCAGATTTGGATTGGTTTGGGATTGTTGTGTGCATGGAGAAGGGGTTTCAGCTCCCGCCCCCCATGCCAGTTTCCTACCCTATGTGGAAATAAAGCAGAGCCGTCTGCAACTCCCATCTGACGGTTACATCCCAGACCCAACCTGTGGCCTGTGTGACAAGTGAGTCAGTCCTTGGACTCTTCATTTCAGATTTGTGAAAAGTGCTTAATTTCCATATGGTGAGGACAAATAAAGCAACTGTTTTAAAACCCTTTCCAAGTACCAAGGTGCTATGTGAGTGGACTTCCACATGCTTTCATTATTATTTGTATATTACTGGTATATTTATATATTATCTGTGCTTCTGTGTATTACTGTTCCTCTAAAGAGCTCAAGGGGTTGTTTTAGACTTACAACTTTCCTGCGAGGCAGCCCATAGTTACTTTCTTATATCTAAACCCAATACTTGGCAACTGACAGTCAAACTACACACCATGAAGATAATTGATTTCTTCGTATCTTTAAATGCCACATTTCAAGTATAACCCAGATTGGGGCCATTTAAAGAGTGGAGAAGACAATTAATCCACTCACTCCCTGTATGATTTTGCCTATTGTCACTGGTTTATATGCTCTTATTGATCTTGGAAGGAAAAGGCAGACACCAGTTTCTTTTAGTTCATAGACTGATAAGAGCATGGGAAAGGAGGCTTTGTTATGTATATCATGCAGGTGTCGAATTATTAAATACCCTTTCTCTGTCATGTGGTCTTAATCCAAATCAAGGTTGAGATATCTGAAACAGTTAGCGTTGCCAGACCCCTGGTCTGGCCAGGGGATCCCCTGGTCTTTGGGGCTCCAATCCACCACCAGCCAGCGGGGAAGCCCCACCCCCACACAGGGGTGTCGCTGCATGACATCCCTGTCACAATAACATAACCCGGAAGTGACATCATTGCGTTGCTGACATCGAGGTGACGCTCTAGTTTTGGGGCAAACTCTATGGTTTTGAGGGCAAAGTAGAAGAAGATCCCAACCAGCAGGCTGGAGCTCCCCCCCAACCACTGGCAGCCATGTAGGACCTGGCAACCCTAGAAACAGTACACTTACGATCTGATCACAGACCTTCAGGGCTTTGTCTATCTTGACCCTGGGCTATACCAGACCTCTGATTATGGTCTCTCCCTCTTCCTCTGCCAAAAGAAAACTCATCAACAGGGCCATGGATATTCTGTCCCAGCCTTTTCCATAATGCAAATAAGTCACAGGGCCTAATTGGCTGGCACAGTTAAATACTCAACCAATGAGAATATCAAGAGGTTAGTCATAGAAGTAGCTTCTTACCTTTCCCATACATGCACGTGCTGTTTCCTGATGAACCTCCCAGCCATCCCCTATAGGCATCATGGGATTAGCAGGTCGCTTCCAAAACAAGTAGGAATTTGCAGGGGGTGAGGCTTCTGTGATTGGTTCTTTAGAAGACTAATTGCCTGCTTTATGTTGTCCAAGGATGGACTGGGATAAATAGGCATGGTATTTTGAATGGTTGGGCCATAATCAGTTTGGCAGGCATAAGGTGGGTTGCTTATGATAGATAGGGTTGCAAGGATCCAGGTGGGACCTGGAGATCTCCTGGAATTACAACTGATCACCAGATGGCAGAGGTCAGTTCCCCTGGAGAAAATGGCTGCTTTGGAGGGTGGGATGTATCCTTGCTGAAGTCCCTCCACTCCCCAAACCCAGCTCTCCCTAGACTACCCCCCCCAGTCTCCAGGAATATTCCAACCCAGAGTTGGCAACCCTAACTAGAGCAAATTGATGAGCATCTTGAGCCATCAGGTGTGATGGAGAGTTGTGTGATGGAGCATCCTTTGTCCCCATGGGTTGTGGGGATGTCCTTAGTTGTCTCTATGGCACATGGTAAGGAAGAGGTGAAGCTTTTCACCTTTCAGCAGGCATGTGCAAGAGAGGATAAATGAAGCTGGAAATAAATTGCTGACTGCATTTGGATCTGCCTGCGATGGTTCAAAGCAGTGTTCTGATCCACTTTTTAAAGTACTGGTAAAATGTGTAAGTAGGGCCAGTCATCTCCAAATTAAAGGTTGCAAACATTGCTGACCACATGTGACACGGTAGCTAAAAGCATAAGCAAGTTGGAAGTCCCCTGCTCCGATTTCAGTGAAGCCACGAACTCAATGCCAGACTTGATTTAGTTGTTACCTAGTTTCAGTCTCCCTTTCTATCAGCAGTTCAGGGCTAAGAAGACAGCCACTGTGGTGTAGAACTTAGAATGTCAGGCTAGGGAGACCTATGTTCTAGTCCCTGCTCATTCATGAAGCTCTCTGACAATGAGGAGGATCCTACCCCGTCCTACCACTCCACTGAGCCGAGTCTGAAACCTTGCTCCAGATTAAGGAGTCTTCAGCTGCAGTCACATGCGGCAGTTGGAGAGGAGGGGAAGAGAGGCTATTACCTCCAGAAGAATTTGACATGGCATTGCATGATCACACTTCCTTTGTAGCTGCGGGCTCAGCCCGTCACTATGTGATCAGATGCAACTGTGGGTGAGTCTTCCCCCCCCCCATTTGTTTCCCATGCACATAAATGAGGAATCACACCTCAGCACTAAGGGCTCCCAATGGAGTATGCGATTATATGCATCCTGCAAAGGGGAAGGGATGGCACCGAGTTGGGATGGAATGATCAGACCATCCCAACGGCATGAGAGCATGCTTGAGTGATCAGGCAGGGGAAAGGACATCCATGGCCCGTCATATCCGGTTACCACCGGACGTTCCCTGGTGTCTGTTCGCTTCCGTGGCGGAGCAGCACAGGTTGCCGATGACTGCGGGACACTGCCCAGATGTTGCTGTCTGATCACACCCTTTAGATCCATCAGGCATTCGCAACTATGTTGGATCTAAAGGCGTGTGTGACCGCAGCCTACCTTTTAGGGTTGCCAGGGATGGAGCCTGGGGAGGACAGGGACCTCAGTGGGGTACGATGCCACAGAGTCCGCCCTCCAAAGCATCCATTTCCTCCAGGGGAACTGATCTCTGTCCTCTGGAGATGAGCTGTCATTCCAGGGGATCCCCAGGTCCCACCTGGAGGCTGGGCTGCCAATTTAGGTGTTACATCCATTGAAAGGATGGAGGAAGGCTCATCAGAGAATGGTTGGATCCATCCCAGTGCAGTTGCAAGCAGAATTATACCCTTCTAAATCCATTGAAGTCAATGGGGCTTAGAAGAGTGTAATGCTAGTTTGGATTGCGCTGTATGTGACCTATGTTTATAGCTCTTTCTCAGCCTAATCTACCTCACAGGACTGAAGAAGAAGAGTTGGTTTTTATATCCTGCTTTTCTCCACCTTAAGGAGTCTCCAAGCAGCTTACAGTCATCTTTCTTTCCAGTCCCCACAACAGACACCTTGTGAAGGAGGTGGGGCTGAGAGAGTTCCAAGAGAACTGTGACTGACCCAAGGGCACCCAGCAGGCTTCACTTGGAGGAGTGAGGAACTGAACCCAGTTCTCTGGATTAGACTCTGCCATTCTTAACCACTACAC
This sequence comes from Gekko japonicus, assembly GCF_001447785.1. Classification (NCBI taxonomy): domain Eukaryota; kingdom Metazoa; phylum Chordata; class Lepidosauria; order Squamata; family Gekkonidae; genus Gekko; species Gekko japonicus. The sequence goes on along the minus strand of NW_015176466.1, from coordinate 746,369 downwards.
CACCATGCTGGCAGGAAGGAGATGAACCCTCTTGAGTTCAATGGAACCAAGTGTAGGATAAGACCGACTACAGAGTAGTAAAATGCAATAACGACTCACTAAGTTATTAAAAGAATTACAGAGGTTGTACAGGAAATGTGTGCTCTAAATGTGCTACAAACATACTGTTCCTAAACTGGAATCTGTCAAAAATGTTTTTTCTTCATCAGTCACTAACTTTTAGTACGCATTATTTGAACTTGTGGAAAATCTAGCAGCTGATGGTTTAGGATCTTGTAAGTTTTTGGCCTTTCTTGTTATTGTATAGAGGTAGGGATTCTCCCCCCCCCCTTTAACATTTAAGAAAGAGATCCTAGGTGCTCCAAACAAAGGTCCTAGCAAATAAAGCTTGTGATGAAGAAACCTGAAAGCCCATCTGTCATATACAGATGTCATACATTGTACTGAGAGGAGATGCTTTGCAGGGTGTATGTCTTCCCTTTAAACCAGAGGGAGGGGTTTTCTGTAATTGGGAACAGATGGGGGAAAGGAGGGAGCCAAAGTACCCAAATCTTCTGTCATATTTGGGGCGGTGGGTTCACAACCCTGTGCCTCATATTGTTGTCGCTCACTGCATTTCCCAATGGCAACAAACGCCCTGTTAGAATCATGTCAGTATGGGGAAAACACTGTATGTTGTCCAAGTGAGAAGACACTGAGCCGTCACTGAAGTCAAAGCACTCCGTTTTTCTCTGTCTCTCTGTCTCTCTCTCCCCCCCCAAAAAGATTCTGTATATATTAAACAACAAACTGCCTTCCACGTCTTCAGAAGGTGAGGAGGGTCAGAAAATGGAAGCTGGCTAGCAAAGGGCAGTTGAGGAATAAAACGAGTAGGGAGATCTCACGTGGGTCCCCCCCCAGTAGACATTTGTCCTCATTGAGCAAAACCACCAAAACCACTTTATAATTGAGTCGAGACGTGTGAGAGAGATTTCGTAACACCTGCACTTCACTTATTTTTCTCACAGAATTCTGCATAAGCACAACATTGGCTTCCAGCCCCCCGGTTCAGACACAGAGATCTCTTCCTTATTAAGACTGAAGCAATGACAAAGATACATACCACAGTGAAGTTCAGCATGCCTTGAGAAGATCTTTAAAAAAAAAGAAACACTTTCCGCCTTGTCCTAATTTAACGGCCATGTATGTTAAACATTAAATGTGAAAGAGGAAGGGGGGGGGGGTTTGTGGCCCAAATGGAACCAAGAAACTGTCCCCTCCGTGTTGAATAAAAATTGCAAATCCATAACACTATACAAGGCACTTTTACACGTGCTGAATAATGTACTTTTAATCCCCTTTCAATGTACTTTAGTGATTGTCGTAAAGTGGATTTTGCTGTTTCACCCAGTAAAATCCAGTTGCAAAGGACACTGAAAGTGGATTGAAAGTGCACTATTCAATGTATGTGAAAGTGCCATTTAAATGTCTAAAAGAGTGCAAATCAGGAAACAGTGCAGTAACCCAAAGTACCCTCAGTGATCTCAAGGTTGCCACCCAATAAACTTCTGCAATTATATGCCAGAATTTATATGCTTGAGTTTCCAGAAGTATAGACACCCAAAAAAAAACAATGTACTCTCACTGCTTAAAAAATAGCTGGCAAGAAATTCTATTGCCTGTGTGGAGAATACTCCCAAATGGATGAAAACAGATGTTCCAGATCAAGTGGTTTCAATGTGCATCTCACTCCTCAATATGCTGATTACTTGGGGTAGAACTACACATTGCAAAAAACTAAGCACAAGATTCCTAATGCTGTGACTGTCTCAGAATGCAAATATGGAAACTAAGCACGTAGGAATTTGCAAGGCTGAATATCATGGAAGCCAGCCCTTCCACTACAGGCCTCCCAGCAATCCCTTTTGTTGCCTGCCAGTTCCCCAGGCACCAGTGGGAGGAAATGGAGGGGCAGGTGGTGGAGGTGCACTTAATGGGAGCAGGGAGGGAAGAAGCTGAAAATAAACATGATGATGTTGGGACATCGGGAGCGATGTGCCCACGTCACCTGGGATGTCGGGGGGGGTGGCACTCTGGTTTGTGGGCAAAAGTTCTATGGTAAAATTAGCTTCTTAGAGTTTTGCCAAAAAAACAGAGCATCGCCCCCCACCATCACCAGCATGCACATCACATTTATTTTAGGCATCTTGCCTGTTTGGGGGAGGGGGGGTTATTTTCTCCAGTGCCTGGTAATGCTGAACCAACTGGGGACTGGCAACCCTAGTCTATGTCACTTCTGTCACTTTGGTGGAGTGGTTAGGTGCGCGGACTCTAATCTGGGAGAACCGGGTTTGATTCCCCACTCCTCCACTTGCACCTGGCTGGATGACCTTGGGCAAGCCGTAGTTCTGATAAGAGCTGTTCTTGAAAAAAGAGCAGTTTCTGTCAAGAGCTCTCTCAGCCCCACCTACCTCACAGGGTGTCTGTTGTGCGGAGGGGAAGGGAAAGGAGTTTGTAAGCCACTCTGAGACACCTTTGGGTAGTGAAGGGCGGGGTATAAATCCAATCTCCTCCTCCTCCTCTTCTTCTTCTTCTGGTTAAAACTGGAAGTGACATGGGGGCTCGAGATTTTTGCAAAAATGCTGTAGTAAACCATAGAGCAGGGGTGTCAAACGTGCAGCCCAGGGGTCATATCAGGCCCAGAGTGGAACTGGCTGTTTTCTGCTGCTGCTTCCAGTTCTGCTGCTGCTGCAGCTTACAGATAACACCTGAACAGCATACTCAATATTTTGATGTAATAATTCAGAGCAAGAGGTGTCAGTTATCAGGCACTGTTAAATAAACAAAATATTGCAAGAGTGCTAATGTTTTAAGCATGTTTTCATTTTAAGTAAAAAAAAACTTTTGTGTTTGTGTCCTTTATAAAGTTTATATCTCTGCTACCTGGCATTACATTTTATGACTCACATGGCCCAGCCCAACAAAGTCTCATTTATGTTAGCTCTGGCCCTCATAACAACACCCCTCTACACCCCTGCCATAGAGTGTTGAGAAAATAGTGCATAGATGCGGAAGTGACATAGATGCAGAAGCACAACACCAGTGCTCCAGGTTCCACCTCCCGATTGCCCTCAGGGATTGCCTACTATGCTCTTCCAAGGGCACGTTTAGCCCATTTTTTGCCTCACTGCACATTACAAAGTCCTTGTGTTTGTTGACACAAGATTTTCTTCTCATAAAGAGGACGCATGGGAAGAAGCAACTTCAGCCTCCCTTCCCCAGGGCCATTTTCTCTTCCTCAAACTGCCCCATTGAGCTGCTATTGGTCCTGTTGCAAAATCACATCACTTACATGACGAGATGTAATTTCTGCAGTGGAGGCAATGGCAGCTCCCTTGGAAAGGCATCTCTCCTCGATGGAAGAAGTTAGAGAGTTACATCAAAAAAAAAAAAAAAACAGCAGCAGCTAAATGAAAGCTGGGAATTCAGAGAACCTGTTACCTGTATTGTTGTTATGTTATACTGAGATAACAATATTCATTTGCTGAATTTTTCAGCAAAAAATTAAAAGCCCCCCAGTAGCAGGGGAAGGGGGACAGTGTCAGGGAAAATGGCAGCCATGTCTTTCCCACCCACTCTTCTTTTCCTTTTAAATTTTAAAGAGACATGGGGGGAGGCAGATCTGGCATCTGAAGGCCAGGTCTAGTGGGTTATCAGCTGTTAGTTGAGACTTGGGAGGCCAGGTCTTCCCATAGTAATCAACAGCCATTTAAAAATTAAATGGACCAGAGATGCTGACTAACAGCTATTTGCCAGGGCCAGCTTTCTCTCTTACTGTCCATACTCCTGGTCTCCCCAAAAACCTGCCAAAATTCCAGAAGATATATTTTTTTGTTATTTCAGGACGTTTTAAGTTAATTTTGGTATCCCCAAACTGGTCCAAAACATAAAGTTTAGGTGTATTTTCAGCCTGGGAATATCCGAATGCACACTCCTGCTAGTTAATCTCCATCCCTGGTGTGGCTGTCAAGAGAGGGTTTTCTTTTTCCTTTCCTTCTTGTCTGTGTAACTGAAAGAGATGAGACATGGCACTTAGTCTTTGAGAGAACAAGCACATTAGGCTAGGAGAAACTGTCTACTATACAATGAGGTCTTGAGGGCAACTGGAAGATCTGTTCACTTCACCAGCTGAGATTTGACTTCAGATTGGACTACACATTCTAATGAAAATTCCACAAAATGGCCACCTTCTTCTCAAGAGTAGAACTAAAATAAAAATGGTAATTTTGGAAAGCAGTCTCATAATGCATACCAGCAGCCACTAGATTAAGTTTCTGCTTTGAAGTTTCAATTTTGTCTTTCCTGTGTCCGTATAACATCCTAGTAGAACAAGACAGACCATGGCTTGGAACCCATGGAGTGCTTCCATGGGCAGAACTCATAGAAGGTGGCTCTCTCACCTCCCTCCTCCCACAAAAGGAAAGAGGCAAGAAAGTTGGAGTGCTGACCTGCAGGTTCTTATTAGGGGTTCCTTCTGATAAATGGTTGTGTTTACCAGACACTGGGCTGTTCTTGCCATGAGGTACAGTGCCACTGCAACTGCAGGGTAAGCTACCAAAAATTTGGGTGAATATGTGAGATGTCAGAATGTAGGTGGAGGACATCGAAATACTTTTGATGCTGCGGATGTCTAAATACTTTGACCTCCCCGGTCTATACTGCCCGGGTGACCTGCCCTATCTAGAGATTGCTATGGCATCTTGCATATGCTTAGCATTGGAGGATACCATGGATATTGGAAATTGAAATTTTCTGTCATTTGTTGCTGTTTTTAGGAATTTTAACTTTGTATGAATTTGTACTGTATTTGGATTTATTGTTGTTGTTGTTCAGTCACACAGTCAAGTCTGACTCTTTGCAACCCCATGGACCAGATCATAGTAATACCAAGTAAGTGTGCAAGACTGCATAGACTTCAGCATCTTTCCAATCTCAATGGAGATGCTTTTGAACATATAAACCCTTTCCTCTCATATCAAGGATCATGACCTCCACTCCCTTACTGTTATACTTTAAGAAGCGCTCTTCCCCTACAGTTTATTTATCCTGAAAGAGGATGTCCTGGGCAGATGTCTGAAGCAGGGTATAACATTCACTGCTACAAACTTCGTAACAATGATGTCAGAGGAGACTGAAGAGTGGAACAAACATGCATTACTGTGCAATGGCTCTCAAAGTGGCTGTTTTCTTAGATTTCAATTATCTGCTTGTGTTTCCCAGGATTGCTTCATGTGTCTGCCGGTGGAGAACTTTCACTGTTACTACAGCTCCTTTTTAAAAAATAGGAAATATTACTGTCTGTACCCACCAAGTTTACCTTCCATGCTGCCTCTTGATGTGTTACCCAAATCCTCCTTGGAAACATCAGATGCTTTGTGCTGAGACAGTTTAATTTGTTCTGTCTGAAGACTCTGGTTCATCCTCTGAGGCAGGTGTGCAGTTCAGAGGCATTCCCAACCCTGCCCTCAGTTAAGTTATTACACGTTGATATTTTCATCGTGTTTTTCCACACAATACCTATATCTGTACTGTTTGGGTCTTACAAAGCCTCAGAACTGGAGGGGAAGGGGGATTTTAGCACCTCGTTCCTCCTCCTCTCTGCTGGGTCTCCCCTACACAGCTTGGAGAGAAAACTGACACCTTCTCCCTGGCCAGCTTCTAAGCCCCTTATGAGGCGAATGCAGCAGGATGCGCAGGAGTAGGCAATTCCTCTGAAGCAGGGGTGTCAAACATGCATCCCGGGGGCCGGAAGAAGCCCCCAGAGGGCTTCCATCAGGCCCACAGTGGAACTGGCCATCTCCTGCTTCCAGTTGTGCTGCTGCTGCATCATTGCCTCTTTGGCCAAACTCTCTTAATCACTCAGCCATTTCATGTTTTAACCTGGGTCCTAGACTCAGAACTCTGAGCATGAGATTTCTGTGGTGAATGTCAATAAATCAAAAGTAGGTTTGCAGCTTACAGAGCCAAAGTGTTAAGGGTTTGTGTCCTTTATAAAGTTTATATCTCTGCTGCCTGGCATTACATTTTATGACACACATGGCCTGGCCCAACAAGGTCTCATTTATGTCAGATCCGGCCCTCATAACAAATGAGTTCTACACCCATGCTCTGAAGTCTCCCAAGAACTAGGAGGCTCATGAGATCTCAGGGGAATCTTAGGATGTCCCTGCAGCCTCTTTTCCCCTCACATTCCCCTGACTAGGCTAAACTGCTAGGAAAGTAGATGGGTCACAGTAACAAAACAGCTAAGACTAGCAGATAACCGTGACAATGTGCACAGAATATATCAAGGAAATATATTCAAAAAAATTTCAAATAAACTTTTTTCTATTTTTAGTTACTTATAGTAATTTAAGCAAACAGTTGTCTTAAAGAACAATGACAAAGAAGCTTTTTTAACAATACTAAGTACAAACAAAACTTGCAACTCAAGTACAGATACTTGCATAAGCGCTTGGGCATCTAAGTGTGCAATAGTACAAAATTATCAATGAAAAAAGTCCAAAGACTTGCTTAAACATATAAAAATGAAACAATTAATGTTGAACTCAGAATTATTCTGATGAAGATTCCAGATATTTTCTCTTTATTTCGAAGTATTCCTTCTTCAAAAGTAACAGTTCTTAACAAATACAAAATATAATTAATAATAATTCAATAATATTACAATTTCCATTAGTGTTGCCAACATGACCTGAAAGATCCTACCTCTCCTGCATGAAGCAATGCAATTGGCATATATTATTCAATCCTTTTAGCACAGGAGTCCTACAAATAACAATGAAAAAATGAGTAAATAGCTACAAGGAATATGTACATAAAATGGGTAATCTCTCCCCATAGAGATATCTTACCATTTAAATGGCTGACAGTTCTCAGAAGTGAATGAATTGGGGTCTTAGAAGTAGAGCTGCTAACTCCAGGTTGGGAAATTGCTGGAGATCTGGGTGTAGAACCTGCAGAGGGACCTCGGCGAGGTATGATACCATGGAGTTCACTCTTCAAAACAGCTTTTATCTCCATGGGAACTGATCTCTGTAGTCTGGAGATTGCTATTAATTTTGGGAGGTCTTCAGTCCCATCCTGGTGGTTGGAATCCCTACATTATTTCTAGTCCAGTGCTGGCAATCCTCAGGAGATGGGATAGGGCTGCCAAGTGTGGGCGGGGGGCGGGGAAAACCCCGCTTTGAAGGCCTGATTTCCGCCGCGGCCGTGTCTCACGTTGGTGTGTGTGGGCCACGTTGGGGGGCGTGGCCCAGATCATTGGGGGGCAAACCATATGGTTTCCCCCCCGACGATCTGGGGCACGCCCCCAACGTCCCCCCCAAGGCTGCATCACCGGAGGTTCCCCCCCCCCCGACGATCTGGGCCACGCCCCCAACGTGAATGACGTCACAACCAGAGCCGGCTCCCGGAGCCGGAGAAGCCTCCCCCACCGGTGAGTTTGCCAGACTTGGCAACCCTAAGATGGGAGGGTATGAAACCATAGAGTTTAGGGTGAATCCTAGAGTGTCACCCCAGCATTGTGACATCACTTCTGGGTTTGTGCAGGAAGTGACATTGTAGCCTTGGCACAATACTGATCACCCTCCCCATTTTGCTCCCACTGCAGTGGAAGCCAGGGGAATATGTTCTCACAGCGCCATCCGACATTGCAGTCTTAGAGCTCATTTTTTCAGCAGGCAGCTTGGCTTGCTCAAGGACAGTTTGAACCTGTTCACCAGATTGCTTTCTGCAGCTGTGCCTCTGTCTGTGCAGTAACACCCCCTCCACAATGTCACCACCCTGCCACCAATTGTTTAAATTACAGTTATAGTGAAATAAACACTGTCGGGGGGGGGGGAATAAACCCTGTCTCACTACTTGGTTTTGTTTGTGACACAGCGATTTCGATTTCGATATCTGCTGATCTGTCTAGATCTGTGGAGTTCATACATGTGTGTTCTCACACAGCTTCATGGGTGTTATAGCTATCAACTATCAGCTTCTGCTGTCCCAGTAGCTTCCTAGACAAAGGCTTCACCTGGCCCTGGACCTAGGTGAAAAACATTGCAACAGATCTCACTAGCCTCCTGGCTGCCAATGCCAAGCAGTAAGCAGATAATCATCATCATCTTACTCTACAGGGGCAAAGAAGGGGGCAAAGTGAGTGATCTGTCTGCTGCAATTACCTGACCCCACCATGACCACAGGGGGAAACTGATTCGCTCTACTGTGTAGGTGTAAAAGCAGCTGCATGGAACAGAGCCACCAACCTTCTCAGCCAGAGCGACTGCACAGCTGCAAAGCTGCCTGGCTCAGTGCTTGAACAGTGGCGGACAAGACAAAAAAACCTGCAGGTCTAGTGTGGGTGGCAAAGAACATCCTTTCACCTGGTGGACATGCAAGAGGTAAACTTCTCAGCATGAGCCCTAACTAAAGGACTTTATTCCTCAGATCGGATGTCTCCTCTTTTGGGGTTGAATTGTGTTTTTTTGGGTTTTGTTAGCCAGGCCTGCATCAAGGACATGATCCAGTATGAAAAAGTGAAATTGTTCTGCAAACATTCTGGAACATAACAGGTCTTTTTGGATTCTCTTCTGGAATATCGTGCCACCTTTTCCACTCAAGTTTGCCCAGTTCCCCCCCCCTCGCCTCCTTCCCACAAAGCTTTTGTTGAACATAGCCTTTGTTTTGCTAGTCATAGTGGACCTCTCCTCCCTTTCTCATCAGCAGGGAAAAATTCGTTGGATCCAGCCCATAGATTTACAGTGTTTGATTCAGAGAGAGAGAGAGAGAGAGAGAGCGAGCGAGAGAGAGAGAGAGAGAGTCGCTTCTGATTTATGGCAATCCTATTAAGTAATGTTAGGGTTGTCAGGTCTGGGTTGGAAAACACCTGGAGACTTTGGGGGTGGAGCCAGGAGAGGGCGGGGTTTGGAGAGGGGAGGGACCTCAGCATGGTACAACGCCATAGAGTCCACCCTTCAAAGCAGCCATTTTCTCCAGGGTAGCTGATTTCTGTCAGCTGGAGATCAGTTGTAAAAGCAGGAGATCCCCAGGCCCCACCTGGAGGCTGGCAACCCTAAGTAATGTCCTTCAAAACATTCTATTGTTAACAGCCTTGCTTAGGTCCTGCAACCTGAGGGCCGTGGCTTCCTCTATAGAGTCAATCCATCTCGTGTTACGTCTCCCGCTTTTCCTGCTGCCTTCAATTTTTCTTAGCAAGATTCAGCAAACTTCAACATATTTTGAACAGTCACCAACCAGACTTTCCTTGCTCCAAACTAACCATGCAGTTTACTTTTAGAAAACATTAAAATGTTTACCAGCGTGCTAAATGGAACGATGGATCTCTTAAAAGTCACATTATTTGCAGCTTGTGCAAATGCAGGGGACTAAGGATTTTATGCCTGCACTAGCCAGCCGTACCCGCCCTTGCAACTCAAGAGCAGTTATGACCACAGACAGTTTTGCTAGACTTGCAAGCGGTAGCTTCTCTACTGAGACCTGAAAGTGGGCTGAAATCTGGCATACCTTCTCCAAACAGGAAATGGCTGGTTGTCGCACTTGTGGCATGTGCAAAGGGCGTTTCTTTTATTACTGTGCTTAGCAGCGAAGCCTGAAGCAAATACAGGAAAAGATACAGCACATCACCTATGCAGTGCAAATGTCTGTAGTAGATTGAAAAATAACACATTACAGTTTGTTTCTTAGCTTTGTGTTGATGCTACTTATTCCTATATTTTTTTTAAAAAAAAAATCATAATTGGAATGCCACCAGCTACAGGATGAGGAGACTACTTTTTATGCATCTTGTTCATAATACAAGTCATAATCAATCCAAGAGGAATTTTCTGGAAAGAAAAGGGATGTCCCAGGTTGGTTTGTGTCTGTGTCAAAACCAGATCAATCAATACAATAATTATAACCACAATCCATTAACAACACAACAGGCTGGTCATCCAAACCTATTTTTACTCTATTAAAAAAAATCCTTTAGGGTCATAGAATTATGGAATCACAGAGTTGAAAAAGGCCATACAGGTCATCTAGTCTAACCCCTGCTCGATGCAGCACCAGCCTAAACCATCCCTGACAAGTGTTTGTCCAGCTGCTGCTTGAAGACTGCCAGTGTGGGGAGCTCGCCACTTTCTTGGGCAACCAATTCCACTGCTGAACTACTTGTACTGTAAAAACGTTCTTCCTAATATTCAGCCAGTACCTTTCTGCCTGGAATTTAAATCCATGATTGTGAGCCCTATCCTCTGCTGGCAACAGGAAAAGCTCCCTGCCCTCCTCTAAGTGACAGCCCTTCAGATACTTACTTCAGATCATGTCCCCCTCAGCCTCTTCTTCCCCAGCCTGAATGTTACCAAGTACCTCAGCCTGACCTCGTAGATCTTGGTCTCTAGGCCCCAGTCATCTTCTTCACTCTCTTCTGTACCCTCTCCATTCTGTCCACATCCTTTTTGAAGTAAGACCTCCAGAACTGCACACAATACTTCAATTGCGCCCTGATCAATGCTGGGTACAGTGGATCTATGACATATTGTGATTTGGAAGTTATGCTTCCGTTGATGAAGAAGGAGGAGGAGGAGGAGATTGGATTTATATCCTGCCCTTCACTTGAAGTCTCAGAGTGGCTTACAAACTCCTTTCTCTTCCCCTCCCCACAACAGACACCCTGTGAGGTAGGTGGGGCTGAGAGAGCTCTTTTCAGAACTGTCCTTGAGAGAACAGCTCTGACAGAACTATGGCTTGGCCAGGGTCATCCAGCAGCTGCAAGTGGAGGAGTGTGGAATCAAACCTGGGTCTCCCAGATTAGAGTCCACACACTTAACCACTACACCAAACAAGACCACATTAGACTTTTTTGCCGCTACATCACATTGACTGCTCATATATAGCTTACAGTCCACCCATACCCCAAGATCTTGTTCACACACATTGCTACCCAGACATGTGCCCCCCCCCATACTTCTCATTTTTGTTACTGAGATGTTGAACTCTGCACTTATCCTTGTTGAATTGCATCTTGTTCATATCTGCCCACTTTTTAAGTGTATTGATATCTCATTGAATTCTATCTCTGTCCTTCAGGATGTTCACTACTCTTCCCAAATTTGTGTCATCTCCAAATTTAACGAGTAGTTCCTCCACTACCAGGCCCGGAACTGAACCCTGTGACACCCCACCCAGACACCTCCCTCTACCCTAGTGAACCATTGATGGTTGAATAATTATTTGAAATTGGTTTGTTATAAAATTGCCAAAGTGATGGATAACATTCCCATGACATGTGTATGAAAAAATACTACAAAGTCCGATATTCATCTCCAGGTACGGATTCCACTGTAAGGCTTAGAAAGCTGTCTGCCTGACACTTTAGAGAAACACTTCTAGCTGGATCTGCACATCAATGGATGCATATTCATTAGTATATTCATTTACTGTCTGGATTTTCCCGCCCACACAGGAGAATTCTGTCCACTCAGGAAAATCTGGGACATGATTGAGTACGATGGCACAGTATCCAATGACTTGTGGATCCTATCCCAATCAGATTGGACAATGATTGGTATCTAATGATTTGATTCAATGTTGGGCAAATCCTTATTCTGATATATAAAAATCCCATGCAAAGTTTCCATTGCAAGTCGATGCATTTAGGTTCCGTCCACATACTAAACAGCACTCTACAAAAATTTTATTCTCCATTTAATGCTTTTGTTCCAAACATCAGTATATAAATTGATACCTTTTGGGGGGAAAGATTTGACCATAGAGCCAAAAAAGGGAACAGATTTTCCCTTTCCTTCCAAATACAACCCAATTCCCCCATAACCATATTGGAAAGTGAGTGGATAGTATTACATTATCTAAGGATGAGGCACTGAAGAAGTGAATGGGACAATCAAACAATTAGAAGACCTCGCCAGCCTGAAAATATGGCTCTGGTAGAAAAGGGAGAACGGTAATTTGAGATTCCAGTATTCCATCTGCTCATACCAGAAGGATAAATAGAAAGAGGTAGGGATTATGTGAACTAAAAGGCCAAACAAAGGTTCATCTTACTTGTATTAAAACATCTGTGATTCAAAAAGCGATTTAATAGTTTACCGGATAGCAATTATTATACATTCTGTATTAATTTCTTTCACTGTTTCTGCAATATTCTGTTTTATGTCAGAGGGCTTTAGGGGGCAAAACGATGGTGCCGTCTGCATTTTCATTAGAACATTTTATTTCCAAAATATAGTTGCAATTAAAACAAAGAAAGGAACAAGAGAGAAATGCACATGGTTAATAACTTTTAGTCAAATAACTAATATTTTGCCCTTCTCCTACAAAGGTCAAGCATTAACTAATGTTCAAGAAATATGTGCATGATTTTTAAAAAATCAATTTATTGTGGGAAAGGTTTCTTTCTGCTAAACTGAAAATAATTAAAAGCATTAATTTAACATTCATGATGAATAAAGAGGTCTGCTCGGGATCTATTTTCTGGAATGAAGACAAGTCTTGGTGGTTTCCTTCTCTCTGCCTTGGGGATATCAGAGACTGCCAGTGAAGGAAGGGCCGTCACATGAAGAGATACCCCCATGTTGTCCCTTCAGAATTCTCTTGCCTGACATGATGAGGGGGGAAGAAGGAGGAGGAGGAGGAGGAGATTGGATTTATACTCTGCCCTTCACTACATGGAGGAGTCGCAGAGTGTCTTACAATCTCCTCCCTTCCCCTCCCCACAACAGAAACCCTGTATGGTAGGTGAGGCTGAGAGAGCTCTTTCAAGGACTGCTCTTGAGAGAACAGCTCTGAGAGAACTTGTGACTGACCCAAGGTCACACCAGCAGCTGCATGTGGAGGAGTGGGGAATCATGCCCGGTTCTTCCAGATTAGCATCCGCGCTCCTAACCACGACACCAAACTGGTACACACCAGTGTCCCTGAAGACTGCAGTTCCTTGGTTCCAATTATGAACCTTGATGACGGCTGCCAACCTCCAGGTGGGGCCTAGAGTTCTCCTGATCTCCAGACCACGGAGATCTAGTCCCCTGGAGGAAATAGCAGCTTCACAAGGCTGCTCAATGGCATTGCAGCCCCACTGAGCTCCCTCCCGGGGTTCCATCTCTAAATATCCAGGAGTTTCCCAAGCTGGAGTTGGCCACCCTAAAAGTTCACATTCAAACTGAAGTGAGGGTTACAGCCCTTGAGTTCTTTCTTCTCTGGCTTGGCTTTTAAGGAGGAGAAATTAATGTGATGGTCCTGTTTTGCCACAGATCCCTTTTTGAAGAAAAGGCCCAATCCAAACAGCTTCAATACAATATAAAGGGGTAGCCGTGTTCATCTGACACAGCAAAAACGAACAAGAAGCCTTGTGCTACCTAGAAGAGTAACAAAATGTCATCCCAGTTTACATTTCCATCCCCTTCTTGAGACCCAGTGAGTGGATCCTCACTTTGCCATTATTGTACACCACAAGTATGAAGCCAGCAGGGTTGAGGGGGCCATGAAATGCAGGGGCCAATTGCTAGTTGTGTTAACTTAGTGCCTGCAGTGTGTGTGTGTGTGTGGGGGGGAATGCTCAGTTTTGCTAAGACGGTTGACACTGGCAACATATAAGAAAGCCCAAGTCTTTGCTGATGTCAGCATCGCTCGGGTGAAATCTCTTAAGGAAACAGAAGTTACGAGTTGGAGTCTCTCTTTGAAGTTCTTTTGTTGAAAAACTGTAACTTTCAGGCCAGAGACAGATTGTTCAGAGAGATTTAAATGTTCTCCCACTGGTTTCTGAATATTATAATTTCAGCAGTGCAGTCCTATGCAGAGGTATTGCAGTCTAAACCTGCTGAAATCAATAGGCTTAACCTGGAGTAACTCTACATAAAAGGTAAAGGTAAAGGTTCCCTTGCTCGAAAGCCAATCAAATCTGACTCTAGGGTTGCGGTGCTCATCTCTGTTTCAAAGCCGAAGAGCCAGCGCTGTCCGAAGACGTTTCCGTGGTCATGTGGCCGGCATGACTAAACACCAACGCGCACGGAACGCTGTTACCTTCCCACCGAAGTGGTACCTATTTATCTACTTGCAATTTCTTGCTTTCGAACTGCTAGGATGGCAGGAGCTGGAACTAGAGACAGGAGCTCACTCTGTCATGCGGCACTCGGGTCTTGAACTGTTGAACTACCGACCTTCCACAGCCTGCAGTTCAGCGTCTTAACCACTTGAACCACCGCAGCTCTACATAGGACTGTACTTACGGTAAGTTTGCCAGGTTCCTCCTGGCAAGTGGCAGGATATGGGGGGGATTTACCAGGAGAAAGAGGTAAGGCATTGTATAGGAAGTGATGTCATCATGCCAGTGAGTCCCAGTGATGTCATCATGCCAGTGAGTCCCAGTGATGTCATCACACCAGCTCTTGTATTTGGGCAAAAACCTGATGGCAAAACAGACTTCTACCATAGAGTTTTTGCCCAAATAACAGCGCTTCACCCAGAAGTCGCTATTGTAATGACATGACTTCCAGTGCAACACCAAGGACATGGCCTGGGCCTTCCTCCTTCTACTGGTAAGTCCCCCTGCCAGCAAGCTGATCTGCAGCTGGGGGCAGGGCCTGGCAGCAGGGGTCTGGCAACCCTAGATTGTACTTTTAATGTGAGATTTGTATACATTTATTATTTTACATAGAGGCTGACTTGCATGTCCTATGACAGAGGCCAATGGTGACACATGATGGTTCATATCACAAAGGATGAATAGGAGGCTGAGCCCAAGATTGTGTAGAGCTATACCACAGCTAGGGTTGCAGACTCTGGGTTAGGAACTACCTGGAGATTTTGGGGGTGGAGACTGAAGAGGAGAGGTTGGGGATGGGGGATTTCCACGAGGTATAATGCCATAGAGCCCACTTTCCAAAGCAGCCATTTTCTCCTGGTGAATTGATCTCTGTTGCCTGGAGATAAATTTTAATCCCAGATCTCCAGACACCAGTTGAAGATTGGTAACCCTCAGGGGTCATTTCGTAGAAAAAGAGCTAGGGGGACTCATTAGCATAACTCATTAGCATATGCCACACCCCCTGACATCACCGGAAGTGTGTCCTCCCCACAGCCGGCGGCGACCTCCAGCGGGCACCAGCAGGGAGCTCCAGGCCCCGCCCTCCCGCACCTCACCCGGGGGGATGGCGTCCCCCCACGTCCCCCCCAAATGACCCCTGGTAACCCTAACTACAGCTGCTGTGCTTAGGTCTTGTATTGTCATAGCATACATGGGGACATAATTGGTACCTTATTTGTTGCAGGGAGACTGTCCCCCCAAAATAAGGAGAGGCTGCTGGATCAAGCCAAAGGTCCACCATACCATACCGATTCCTAACTGGCTTCAGGTGGGTCACCAGTCTGGTACTGTGCTTCTAAACTTGGAAATTCCACTGAAGTGTCATGACTGAAATCAACCAGTTGAGCTGTCCTCCAGGAATCTGTCTAATCAGAACTGCTTTTTGGGCAGGAAGGACTGTCTCCTTCCACATGACCCTGTGTGCCAAGCCAACAACAGTTTTCAGGCAGCCATCTTTTGGTTATCCCACCTAGGGATGGGCACGAACGTAAAAAATCCAGTTTGGTTTGGTTTGGGGTGGCCCCCAAACTGAATCCAGCCAAAAGGCCCCCACCCAAACCAATCCAGTGAATTCATGGGTGGGAGAAAGGGGGGAAATCACCCAGGAAAACTAACAGTGCGACAGGTGCGCCCATCAGTTGTTAGATTTAAATGGCTGCCAACCATTTCAACCTAACAGCAGGGCAGGTGTGCCCATCAGCTATTAGGCTGAAATGGCTGGCACTGGCAGCCATCTTACTGGTCCATTTTGCTTCTCCCCACTTCAAAGATAAGTGGTCAGCTGTGGACCCACACCACCCAGCTGTTAGGTTGAAATGGCCCAAATAGCCGAACCAAACCAGACAAATTTGGGTAGATGTTCGGGGAAGACACCTTCCTCAAACATTGGTTCGGGGGCTCCAAACCAGCCCAAGTTTGCGCTGAATTTTGGCTCGTGAGCTAGTTTGTGCCTATCCCTAATCCAACCACGTAGAATGGCCCATCTGGCATTGACCAGAGCCTGGGTCATTCATGAATTGGCTCCCTGAAGAGGTGATGGGGGGCCCTCCTTGGAGGTCTTCAGGTGGCATAGCAAGGCATGTTTGTTTGCCAGGGCTTTTGAAGGATTTGAATAGCAGGCATCTTTTAAGGGTGGTGGTGGACAGATTTGGGGTTTTCTGTTGTATTTTTTTGTTTTAACCAAAAGTGTTTTAAGTGTTATTGTAAGCGGCCTGAATCACAAGCAAAGGTGGGATATAAATGTTTTAATAAATAAAAATAAATAAGAATGCCCTTTGTACACAGAACACTAATTTACTGGCAATCAACACTAGAAAATGTGTATCAATGTAATACAAAAAAATGGTGTAAGGAAACCAAAAAATGGTGCAAACTAAAGCATCACCAGTTCCATTTGCAGAAAGGAGAAGCAAAATAACAATTATTTTCAGACCAAAACCGGAGAGGTGAAAAATTCAAAATCAACTACTTTTCCAAACGGAAGGAGAAATTTGGTCGCAAATTTCAAAAGCCTCCCTAAGTAATCACACTCCACTGTGGTTTCCTCTCTGACATAAATCAAGCTGTACTCCCCCCCTCCAGTCTGTCTAATAGTTGGCACAGTCCAGTTTACTTTCTGTAGCAGGAACACTGGAAGTTTTTGCATCTCTGTGAAAGCTGGGATTTAGGGAGATTTATCAGTGCTCACCGATGGCTGCAAACCACTCAGCAGGGGATATGAACTGAAAATGTGTCAAAATGCCTCACATATGCCCCTCAGATCCACAACCTGCCACTGAGACCCGCATCACTCTGAGAGGCATGCAGAGGCATTTAATGGCAATGTTGCTAGCATTAATTACTGCAAGGAAAGCAGCGTGCATGTTTTCAGGCGCAGGGAATCAGCCCCGCTCCAATAGCTGAGAACAGCCAAAGACATCTTCTTACATTTCTTGCCCCGCTAATGCGTCAGAACAAATTCCAGCATGTGTGAGAAAAATGAATTTGTGAGAGTGAATATGCTATTATTGTGGATGTTGTTGTTGTTTGTGATTTTATTATTATTTATAAGGATTCAGCGACTTGCAGGTTGAAAAACTAGATGCAAGCAAACAAGTATTTCAAACACCATGTTTTCTAAGGGTGCTAAATCAGCTGGGAGCTATCATAGGATCTGCTGGACATCCATCTTTTTTTTTGACATGCAAGGTTGTCAAGAGCCTGGTAGGCAGGCACTCATAGCCCCACATTGCAGGGGGGGGGGCACTGTGGCTCAGTGGCAGAGCACCTGCTTGGCATTCAGAAGGTCCCAGTTTCAATCCCTGGCATCTGCACCTAAATGATCAGGAAGCAGGTTATGAGAAAGACAGGTCACCTGGAGAGCCAGTGGCAGTCAGTGTAGACAATATGGGCCCTGATGGACCAGGGGTCTAATTGAGTAGAAGGAAGCTTCATGTGTTTTCCTGGCTGCTAAGATATTTTATTTATTTAATTTATTTATTTAGATTTTTTTTCCCCGCCCTCCCCGCGAGCAGGCTCAGGGCGGCTTACAAGGGGCATACGCCCATACATAAAAACCAGATAAAACAATAAAATCATGGAATAACAACAGTAACAATAATAAAGTGCTTTTTATAACAAGATGGTCTTGTGTGGTTTTGATGGCATCTTCAGATCCTCCCCATTGGGGTGGCACTGTCCAGCAGA
Organism: Gekko japonicus; assembly: GCF_001447785.1. Classification (NCBI taxonomy): domain Eukaryota; kingdom Metazoa; phylum Chordata; class Lepidosauria; order Squamata; family Gekkonidae; genus Gekko; species Gekko japonicus. Next base: position 728,554 of record NW_015176466.1, on the reverse strand, counting down.
TAGTTCAGGCCATTCCCACATTGTCAGTGCCAGGCTATTTGTGGCGGAACTTCCAAGGGCGATTCCTAATCTTGATGGTATTGCCACCATGAGCATTTATTTTATTTTATTTAAAACACTGGAGGCCTGGTCTCCAAATAGGGTCTCCAAGGTGACAAACATCAAAACATGAAAATATTTTAAAATGAAAATAGCATTTAAAACAAAGTATATATAAAAATCAATTTTAGAGCCAGTTTGGTGCAGTGCAGGGGTGGCCAAACTTGCTTAATGTAAGAGCCACACAGAATAAATGTCAGGTGTTTGAGAGTCGCAAGACATGAACAGATATTACACGTTTTTACTGGGAAATATGCAAATTTGCTTTTTATTAACATTAAATGAGACTGCCAAAATAATAACAATTGATAATGATATTTATTTGTCCAATGGTAATTTGTTTGCTAATGATATTCAGCTTCCCCAATATGTGTGAAAGAGCCGCATGCGGCTCCCGAGCCACAGTTTGGTCACTCTTGGTGTAGTGGTTAAGAGTGGCAGACTCTAATCTGGAGAACCGGGTTTGATTCCCCACTCCTCCACATACAGCCAGCTGGGTGACCTTGGTTAGTCACAGTTCTCTCAGAGCTGTTATCTGAAGAGCAGTTTCTGTCAGAGCTGTCTCAGCCCCACCTACCTCATCACAGAGTGTCTGTTGTGGGGAGAGGAAGGGAAGGAGATAGTAAACTGCTCTGAGACTCGGAGTGAAGGGTGGGGTATAAATCCTCCTCCTCCTCCTTCTAAAACATGCAACATGCATTAACAGCAAAACCAGGGTGAAGAACCAGTAACAGTTATTAGGGGTATGCCAAACAAAACAAAAAAGTTTTCACCCATTGGCAGAAGACAACTAAAGAGGAAGACGGATGAATCTCCACAGTTTGGGCAGCATGACCGAGAAGGCCCTTTCTCTGATTGGTAGGTCGGGGCACCCAAAGCAGAGCCTCCAAAGATGACCAGAGTCGATGGATCGTTTCACAGGGGAGAAGATGGTCCTTAAGCTATGCTGGTTAGATAAGGTTGCCAACTCCAGGTTCAGAAATACTTGGAGACTTAGGGTGGAGCTTGGGAGAGTGGGATTGGGGGAGGGGAGAGAACTTGGTAAGGTACAATAGCATGCAATCCACCTTCCAAAGCAGACATTTTTTTCCAGGAGAAGTGGAATCAGTATTTTAAACAAATAAATTAGCGATTTACGTAGTCTGCAGATCAGTTGTAGTTCTGCAAGATCTCCAGCCCCCATCTGGAGGTTGGCAACCCTATGGTTAGACTATAAACCCAGGACTAGGGAGACTCAGGTTCAAATCTCCACTGTACAATGAAGCCCACTTGCTGAACTTGATCCAGTCGCTCTGCCTCTGCTTATCTCCCAGAGCTGTTATGATGTTACAGTGTGGGAGAGGAGAACCATGTTTTCTGGCCTGAGCTCTCTGGAGGCAGAGTGAGATGAAAGCGTGACGGGAAAATGTGATAAATGTCTTCTGTTGTGCTTACATAAATTACACTCTAACACAGACAGTGTAATCCCAGGAATGCTTTTCTGGGAGTAAGTCCCACTGAGTAGATTTGAGTTGAATTCAGGGTACACCTGCTTAAGATTACCCTCACACCCCATTGGGAAAGAGAGGAACTAACTCTTTCTGTATTTTTAACATTTATTTTATTTCAAAATGGTACCCTGAGGATCTGAGGTTGTGTGGTCTACAGACAGAGATGAATAAATAATTGGATACAAATCACTCCTGTTGGAAAAGGAAGGAATTCCATCAACCATTTTGACTTTGTCATGCCAACCTTGACTTCGGAGGGGATTACATCCCTCCAGCCTTATGCCTTCTCCTCTTTGTGAGGAGTTTCTCTGTGCATCTCCAAACAGAGGACAAAAGAGAAAGAATTTACACTTTTTTTCCAGGATTTTTTTCACCCTCCATTTATTTGTCAAAGCTGAGGCTGTAAATACGCACTAAATAAAGCTGCAATCGCAGACCGTTCGGCGAGGCGTTGAAAGCTTGATCGCTGCGATAGCCCAACAAAGAAAACACATTATATATATATAAAGAATACCTTCCTGAAGAATGTTGCTGTTGATGCTCGGTGTTGGGGCTCCTTTGTGTTTTCAAATTGTACTAACGGAGTGGCGTGCTTCGTGAGGCCGAGTGGCTCGGCGTAAAGCTCAGATGGTTTATCTGAGGAGATACCCAGCGTGAGGAATTTAACAAAGAACAATTCTAAGCTTTTAATCAACTCTTTATCTCTATGTCTGGTTTTTTTTAAAAAAGACATATTGGAATAAAAGCGTAACCTGACGACTAGGAGCATTTAGCCTCCTTTCTTATTGCTTATTCTACACTACTCAGTGTGAGCTATTTAAAGAGTGTTCTGGTAGGTTTCTAAAATGCATTTGTCAACATTCAGGAAGCAATCCTAAGTATTTCATGCCATGGGCCTTACTGCCAAGCATGTGTTTTGAGGATTGCACACCTGGTCACTACAGAGGATGGAGTGTTATTAATTTTACACAAACACATCAGAAATTAACATTTTATCAAAGCAGCAAATTTGACAACAAAGAATGGGAATGGGAGAAAGCACTCATTGGAAATGTGGTGTTGGAGGAGAGTTCTGCAGATACCGTGGACCTCCAAAAAGACAAAGTAGTAGGCTCTCAACCCAATCAAACCTGAACTCTCCCTAGAAGCTAAAATGACTAACCAGAGGCTATCATGCTTTGGTTGCACAATGAGAAGACAAGAGCCACTGGAAACGACAATAATGCTAGGAAAAGTTGAAGGCCGCAGGAGAAGAGGAAGTCCCAACATGAGACGGATTGCCTCAATCAAGGAAGCCACAAGGGCCCTCCGTCTGCAAAACCTGAGCAAGGCTGTTAAGGCTAGGATGATTTGGACGTCATTAATTCATAGGAGAAAACATATGAAAACGTGAACATGTATTAAGTATACTTTGTGTATGGGTACCATTTTTAATTCCTTTCAGTATTTTATTAATTTAGAATATCTCTATCCTGCTCCTGCTCCTAGGAGCTCAGGGCAGCCTATATAACTCCTTCAATTACCTTCCCTACAACCCTGTGAGGCAGGGTTAGGCTGAAAGAGCAAGAGGGTGCATGTAAGATTAGCCCAAGGTCACCCAGCAAGCTTCATGGGAGTCCGGTGATTCGAACCTGAAGAACAGCAGAAGAGATTGGATTTGTACCCCACTCTTCACTACCCGAAGGAGTCTCAGAGTGGCTTACAAGCTCCTTTCCCTTCCCCTCCCCACCACAGACACCCTGTGAGGTAGGTGGGGCTGAGAGGGCTGCTCTGAAATAGGGATCCCAAGTCCCCCCGGGGGGTGGGGAAAACCCCGCCCCAGAGGCCCATTCCCCAACGACGCCAGATCGGGCCCCGGGGGAACTCCACCCCGACGTGCGCGTCACCCAGAAGTGACGCGGGCACGCCGGGCACGCTGGGGGCGGGGCTACGGCCATACAAGGGAAAACTCTATGGTGTGATGTGCACTTCCAGGTGATGTGTGTGCGGCGCGCGCGCACAAGATGCCGGACGGGAGCCCCCCGCTCCCGGCAAAGATACACTTGGCAACCCTACTCTGAAACGACTTATGACTGACCCAATGTCATCCCAGCAGCTGCATGTGGAGGAGTGGGGAATCAAACCCGGTCCACACTCCTAATCACTACACCAAACTGGTTCTCAAATTGAGTCTCCCAGATCCCAGTCTGACACTCTAGCCATACCATACTCTAGCTATACCACACTATACCACACTCACTGGAGCTCATAAGAAATTTAGTCCAAGGACAATCAGTGAATCTGAAGCACTGAACTGAAAAATGCATCAAAGAAAATGACCAAGACACAGACTATAGGTCAAGTCACATATGTAACAGACATAGAGCTGGGGAAAGTACAGAGGAGGGCAACCACAGTGATTAGGGGGTTGGAGCGCCATCCATATGAGGAAAAGCTGAAGAATCTGGGACTTTTCAATTTAGATCAAGATTTAGAAAAGAGGTGTCTAGGGGGGAAATGATAGAGTTTTATAAAATTATGCATGGGGTGGAAACAAAGAGAATTTTTTCTCCCTCTCCCAAAATACTAGAACTGGAGAGCATCCGAAACTGACAAGCAGTAGGTTCAGGACAGACAAAACGAAATACTACTTTACACTGAGAGTGATTAAAATGTGGAATTTGCTGCCAGAGGATGTAGTGATGGCCATAGGAAGGGGATTAGATAAATTCATGGAGGGTAAGTCTATCAATGGCTACTAGCCATGGTGGCTGAGAGGAACCTCCACATTCAGAGGCACTACGCCTTTAAATCCCAGCGCCAGGAGGCAACATCAGTGGAAGGCCTTGGCCTCTATGCCCTGTTGTTGGCCATCCAGAGTAACCAGTTTGCCACTGTGTGAGACAGGATGCTGGACTAGATGGACCACTAGTCTGATCCATCAAGACTTTTCTTAAGTTCTTATGACACATGCAGGTTGCAGCATACTATCAAGGATTTATGGAATTTATAAATGCAAAAGACACAAACAATTGTGGAAGCACAAACCACAAGCGGGAAGGGCAAAAATGGCAGTGAGCAGAGGGCTCCCAAAATACACAAAGAGAGTAGGAAGCATAATAAACACATGGAACACAGAGAAGCATCTGGGACAGACACATAAAGGAGGCACCAAACTGAAGGCATGAGAGGGACACAGAACACGAAGAACAGGGAGCAGAGGACATGAAAGAGTCACAGAGAGGGAAGCCACAAGAGACAGGGCTCAAGCACATTGGGACAAAATACAGCTGAGCACTGGATTTTTTCTCCCCCCCACCCCATGTTTGTGTCTCAGACACACACAGAGAGATCTCAGCTGCCTGGCTGAGCCATGTCCAGGCCTATCTTTCCTGGACTGTGTCACCCCATTGCTGCCTGTGCCACTCTACCCAAAGATCCAATCTGGTGTGTGTGGTATAAAGTACCATTAAGTCGCGGCCATTTTATGGAGACCCTGTATGGTTTTCAAGACAAGAGACCAATAGAGTTGGTTTGCCATTGCCTTCCTCTGCCTAGCAACTCTGGAATTCCTTGGTGGTCTCCCATCCAAATACTAACCGTGGTAGCCAGGGTTCCCTCTAAGCTGAGTTAGTGTGGGCTAGCTCACAGTTTTTTAGCTTCCAGCTCACACATTTTTGTCTCTGCTCAGGAAGGATGGCTCCAGAGCAAACTAATTTATGCAGCAGCCACATCACTCGCTCACCACTTTAGTGTCAGTCGCTCACAGAATAGAATTTTTGCTCACAGGACTCCACACCATCCAAATACTAACTGTGGTAGCCCCTGCCTAGCTTCTGAGATCTTATGAAATTGGGCTAGTCTGGGCCATCCTGGCTTCTGCTACCAAGGGTCAAGTAGAGCCTTGGTATTGGTATTTTTGTTGAAGGCACCTGCGCACCATCGACTGATTGGGCTACCTTGAGAAAGTCATCTACCTAGACACCATCAACTTCTTGTTACTGTTTATAAGGATAGAAAAGTCTGGACAGGAACACAAAAGACAGGGAGACTTTTATTTAAACATTTCATTTGCTAGTGCAGTATGAATCATAGAATCACAAAGCTGGAAGGGGCCATGCAGGCCATCTAGTCCAACCCCCTGCTCCATGCAGGATCAGCCTAGAGCATCCCTGACCAGTGTTTGTCCAGCCGCTGCTTAAAGACTGCCAGTGAGGGGGAGCTCACCACCTCCCAAGGCAGCTGATTCCACTCTTGAACAACTCCTACTGTAAAAAAAGTTTTCCCTAATATCCAGGCGGTACCTTCCCGCCCTTAATTTAAACCCATTATTGTGAATCCTCTCCTCTGCTGCCCACAGGAACAGCTCCCTGCCCTCCTCTAAGTAAAACAGAACACACACTTTTTGGGGTTCCTATTGTATGCACATGGGATCCTGTGCAAACGGAGTACACAATAAATGGCAGGGAGAGTATGGTGTTGGTGGGACAATGGCTTTCCTATTCTTGGCAACCAGTCTTACATAGTGGCTGGTCATGCCATGCTTAAGCAGGCTGGGGTTAGGCTTGCCAGCTCTGGGTTGGGAAATACCTAGAGATTTTGGGGGTGGAGCCTGAGGAGGGTGGGGTTTGGGGAAGGGAGGGACTTCAGTGAGGTATAATGCCATAGAATCCACCTTCCAAAGCAGCAATTTTCTCCAGGCAAAGTAGGAATACCAGCATCAAGGTGGGACCTGGGGATCCCTCAGAATTACGGCTCATCTCCAAACTACAGAGATCAGTTCCCCTGGAGAAAATGGATGCTTTGGAGGGTGGACTGTATGGCGTTGTAACCCACTGATGTCTGTCCCCTCCCCAGGTTCCATCCCTAAATCTTCAGGAGTTTCCCAACCTGGATCTGGCAAACCTATCCACTCTGAGACCCCTTCTGGTAGTGAAGGACGGGGTATAAATACAATCTCTTAGAACTATTGGTTTTTTTAAATTTATTTTTATTGTTTGTTTAGTCTGTTACATTGAGTAGTTATAGTTATTTACATTTTCTCCCCTTTCCTCCCTCCCTCCCTCCCTCTCTTTTAGTCATAGTCCTTTCCCCCCAGCCAAGGGCACAGAGTCTTAATCTTCCACTGAATGTCCTTCCTTCTACTTGGAGAACTATTGTAATCCCAGCCACCCCTGGAGGCTGGCAACCCATGTTGGGGTGGCCAAGCAAATAGACAACTTAAGCTCTTTCACAGGGCTTATGCTGTGAGGATAAATGGAGCAAGAAAAAACAATGGGGAAAACTGCTTTGGGTCCCCATTGGGGAGATGATAGACAGACAGACAGACCCCGGTTCATGATCATAGTTTACCTTTTTAAAAGAAATGCTGCAGTGGTTAAACAGACAGACGTATTTGGTGACAACTCCTCAGAACCAAGCAAACTGATTTCAATGGCATTTTATTCAGCCTCGAAATTAGAAGGTGTCAAATTGAATAAGCTTGCTAATAGGTAGATTGAATCTTCCGCATTCATATTGAAAGACATAAGAATTATGTAAATACCAGGGAAGTAGTCTAGTTAGAACATTCCTGTTGCGATCTATGGAGGCATTCAGATTTCATTTGGATTATTCTGGCTTCTGTTGACCTAGAAAATCAGGTCAGGAAGAGCCTGTGAAAGGGAGAGTAGATGGCTTTCTCAGAAGCAGTGCATGAACAAGCAGGCACCCCCAACACGTACACTCCCATCAAAGACCAGTATAACAGCCCAGGGTGGCTAGAACTCAGTGACATGAAAATGCTACATAATCTCCCAACCCAGTTATTTAGGCTTGGAGCCTTCCAACTTTGCCACTGCTGAAAGAAAGAGGAAGGGTCTATTTTGATCATCAGGGTTATGAAACCTGTGTAGGCAAAAGCCATGCAGTGCAGGGGCTGCAGCAAGGAGGGACACTGGGTGGGATCAAGCAGAAATGATGGTAGGATGAAACCCTTAATATTTTGGATTCTGTCTAAATGCCCTGTATAGATAAAGGGTGTTTCCAGTAGAAGGTCTTAATGGTTGAGTTCTTTGGTTTAGTTAATCCTTTATTTGGTTTTCAATACGTGTTTGTATTTTAATATGGACAGACAAATTATGCTACTTGGTTCTAAGATAGTCAATGAGACCCAGAATTGTCTACTCAAAATGGTTGTGAGCCTCCAAGATCTCCAGAGGTGATTAAAAAAATAATAATCCAGAACTCTTTTAACTGGAAGGGTAAGATTTGAAACTATACTATGTCTCCTCTCCCTTTTCCTTATTTATGGGTCCTTGGACATGGGCTAATGCTGCTGGAACTGTGCCAAAGGTACAGAGAGCTTTGTCTATCCCTGTTTTAATGGGAAACTATAACTATTTCTAACAGCAGAGGACTGCCCCGCATGCCAATAGCCAAATCCATGTAACAATACCAGACAGAACTATGACGTATGGTTAAAAACCAGGAGAAACCCAAGTTTTTTAAAAAAATGACTAGGGATGGGCACAAACCGGCTTGAGAATGCAAGTTCATGACAAATTTTCGGCAGTTCTTGGTTCGTGAAATGATAGTCACAAACTGAAGAGCTACCACGAACTTCCACGAATTTTAAGGCAGTCTGTGGAGGTTCATGGTGGTTCAAAATGAGCAGAAAGCAGGGGTTTAAATGGCTCCCAGCCACTTAAACCCTTGCTTTCTGCTCCCTGCGAAAAGTGGCGGGGAGTAGAAACCAGATGTCATGAACCCAATATGAACCAGTTCAGTTCGTGAACCAACCTCCCAGTTTGTATTGCTCATCCCTACATATGACTTAGTAAAATAATACTGACAAAGGGGATAATCACCCACCCACCCCCCAAAAAACCCTTACCAGCAATATCTGTGCATACATAGTAAAGGTTAATGCCCAGAGTGAAATCAACCAGAATCAAATGTTCTTAGGTTTAACTATATCACACCCTTAGGGGTTTTTTAGTGTGTTATGTACAAGGATGTCCTTTTGTTGGTGAATGTCAGTGTTTTGTATGGATTAGTGCTGGACTGGGTCTGAGGATACCCAGATTTAAATCTTTATTGTGTTGTGAAAAACACTGGGTGATCTTGAGTCAGTTTTTCTCCCTCAGGCCATCTTACCTCACAGGATTGTTGTGAGAATAAAAAGAATGTGGGGAGAACTATGAGTGCCTCACAGAACTCCTTAGAGATAACAGATGGAACTTCGTGCACAGAGGTTGTTTCTACCATTTAAATATTAACTTAATTTATCATCTTTTCTCACTGAAACTCAAGGTGGAGTGCAACTAAAAGCAATGCAGTAAGTAGAGTCTAATACATGCAGCCAGCGAAATTAGAAAACAATACACTAAAACCACAGGATAATGCAGTCAACAAATCAGGATTACAAAACTGAGAACAATGCAGTGAAACAAATTACATATGATCAACAATGAAAATAAACCTGGATTATGGCATGAGAAAACAGTGTGATATGAGATGCACAATGAATACTGTGTTGGATTTCACAGATATTATCTGCAACTTTATTCAATTTATAAAAATGCCCTCCTAAATTATTCTGTTTTACACATTCTGCAGAGTGATACTAAGAACACATGGAGGACACCATCACTAGATGGTAGTTTCTGATAACGTCTGGGTGCCTTGAGCATAAACATGGTTGCAAGTCTACCAACCTTCTCCAGTTGGACTTCTTCACTAGGACATGCAACAGAGGTATCATCAGAAAGCTGGTCAGGAAGGTTGGATGGACTTGTCATTTGCTCACCTGTGGATGGAAAATTGCCTTCATAATAATATTCTAAGAGTTTTCTGGTGTCTCTGTGGTCTTTGCCATAGATATCAGGAGAACTTCCTAGAGGGTTGCCCGGAAGTGACATCATATCATCCCCAAACTTTGTAATTTGAACTGAAATCTCTCAGATCTTAGCCTGACACTCTACACTACCCTGGCTCCCATAAACTACATATGATAGGCCAGCCTTCAGTGTACATAGTTTAGGGACCCTGTGATGCCAGTAAACCTATCTTCTTCCCCTGCTTTGCCACATATATGCAAGTTTAAAAATTAGGACTCTTGTGCAGCCTTCAGACATTTTCCACCATTTGACAGATTTTCCGCAAGTAAATACATAATTTCTGGTACTGATCTTCAGACCCAGCTTTAGGCCTTCAGCTTTAAACTGGCTATGCTAGTGTGGGAGTTGGATTCCCGTGGTTATAATTATTTCTTTTCTGCTTTATTTCACAGGGTTAGTTTTACCTGTCATATGTATTTAAATTATGGGCAGCTTCTGAACACCCAGAGAAGTCTGAATAACAATAATAGTCTTGGAGCACAAATAGGCTTCAGTGTGGGAAGGGGGGGGGGATCTACTGGTGTTAGAACATTAAAGAGTTACACTTGACTTTTAAAAATCCTGCACTGCTGCCTTGACATAGGGGTATCCCATTGGTGCAAAATTTTAGAAACTCTTTAAAACAAATAGGACATAGGAATGATGAACTGCAAGTTTATACACAGCTAGGTTTAGTCAAGCAGAAAAACACCAATTTCTGACATTCCTGAACTCAGGCCTGTGGGATCCCCACCAGTCATTTTTCTCCCTCAACTTCAGCCGCCCCCATTCCAGAAGGAAGAAAAAAACAACATAAATGCTGTACAACCAACAGGCAACTTATAACTCGCCCACATCCTCTCTGGCTGTGCAGTACAGAGATTTGTCTTCAGGTACTTGGGGGATAATAGTCCACCGAACACTAGTCTGCTGAGACATTATAACCCCAGAGGTGTCCACCTGAGAACACTACATTTTTAACATTAAAATAAATACCTCAGGTCACACAGGATAAAAAGTTACCAAGCCCTTAACGATTCCACCTCCACATCAAACAAAACCCTGAAGTTAGAACTGTGCAGCAAACCATAGAGTTGTTTCCTGGCCTATTTTGATCACTTTTTCTTTTTATGGATTCTGTTTGTTTTCTCACCTTCAGTGCAGGTGACTCGGCATTTTAATTTTATGTTTTAGGGGTGGGCTGTCAAGTCACAGCTGACTTACGACGATCCCATGGGGTTTTCAAGGCAGGAGACATTCAGAGGTGGTTTGCCATTGCTTGCAACCATGGACTTTCCTGTCTCCCATCCAAATACTGATCAGGGCCAATCAGCTTCTGAGATCTGACAAGATCCGGCTAGCCTGGACATTTTCAAATCTGCATATATTAAAATGAGATTGACCAAGCGTAGCTGTAGGCAGAGTCTCTCAGCTGAGGTGAACCACTTTGGGAGATGTCTGTTCTCTGAAAAGCATCAACAATGTTACATTGGAGAACTGTGATCAGATGCCCAGAGGATTTTTGTCTTTTATTGAAGTTCTAATGGAGACTAGCGTTGTGGTATTGGGAGACAGGGACTGAGTTAATACTTTCTCCCACACTATTTTCCCAGTTAACTTTGGGCGTCATGGTGCTTGGGCGTCAAGCAAGCACCAGGAAAAGTAAAACCACGGAGTTTGGGGCAAACCCAGAGTCTTGCACCAGCACAGTGACATCACTCCCGGGTATTCACCAAAAGTGACCATGTGCCATTGGTGCAATGCTGATTTTCCCTGGCATTTTATATTGCTACCCAGCCAAATGGCAACTAGCAGAGCAGACAGAGGCTGGATGTCCACCCTACAACAGCAAATAGCCTCAAATCGGGGGAAAGAATGGGTGGCTACCTTCTCCTATGGGGATGAATTGCAGCTTAGGTTGGGGTAATGTTTTAAGTGGTAAATGGCACAGAGAGAAAGAATCGGGGGGAAGGGAGAGAGCATTTAAATTTGCATGTATTAAAATTAGAGATTGACCCAGTCTAGCTACTCGGCAGTGCCTCTTGATTGAAGTGAACTGCCCCTATCTGAAGAATAATGTCTTTTGAACGTCAAAACCCCACCACCACCACCAATCTCCAACACAATATATAGTTTGGCCCTAATTCCAGGGGCCTGAGCACTTCGTAATGTGCCCATTCTATTTATCTATTCATTTGCTTCATTTACATTCCGCTTTTCTCCCCAAAGGGGACCCAAGGCGGTTGCCACTGTTCTCTCTTCCTCACAACAGCCCTGCGAGGCAGGTTAGGCTGTAAGTGACTGGCCCAAGGCCACCTAGCCAGCTTCTGTGGCAGAGCAGGGATTCAAACCGGAGATCTCCCAGTTCCTTGCCCAACAGTCTATCCACTGTACTAATCACTGGCTCTGTGATGTTTAAATGCAGCAATAACCTTTTAAGATGGGGTTTCAAGGCTCCAATCTGAAGCAGAGAATCTTGATCGGCACGCGTGTTAAAATCTGCACTAGCCAAAGCATAGCACCCCCCTAAAAATATAACATCATATTCAACTGCAGCAATTTAAGGCACAGCACACAACTTCGCCCATGGTATGGATTTACTACCTTCTGCGTACATTCCGGTGTCAGCCATGTACCCTTCTTCAAGGTCTTTGGTCTGTATGTACATTAGCACAGCGAGCTAGGCAGGCCCCCTTTCCCCAGGGAAATGCCAGGCCTTCCTCCAGAGATAAAACAGCCATTAGACCTTCCAGTTTAAATCACAAACCCTGAAATCACAATTCAGCACAATCGAGTAAACTGATGTCCTTTATTAAAATACAGACCTAAGAGGACAAACTGTACAGTGGACAGCGACTAAATTATTCTTCCCCTGCCAGATAAGTGATCCCTTTAAGTCCAGGTTTAAGTTCACCAGTAAGGAGATTGGGAGGGGAACCGTCCCTGTATAGAGTACCTCATCTAAAGGCAGATAAATCTTCCCAGCTCTGCAGGGAGCCCAGGTGCCATGGGGTATTTTATCATCCCTCTATAAACCAAGCGCTGCGTCCATGCCTTTTTATAATGAGCACAAGGACACGAAGACGGAGAGGCGCGCTGCATATGCATCATGTAAATCTATCAATTTCATTGCCAAATTTGAACAATTTCTCAAAGGTCAGTTTGTGCAGTGCACACTCTCCGCTCACTCTATTTACTGACACAGAGAATTACCTTTCTCTCTACTGTTTGTCTGCGGCCCGACATATTGAAAGAGGATTTTGCTGCATATTGTCAAATGTATTTAAACATGCAGGCACTCCACAATACATGTGAAAGGCTTATGTGACATTATTTCTAAGCTTAGCGGAAATGAGATGGCAAGTGATGGGGCCATGACTAGAAACATTCTCCCTCCCTTCTTGCCTCCCTCTGTTCTTTCTCTATACCCTGTTCGGTCTTATTGCCTGAAGCAGAATCCTACATTCAGAGCCAGTGTAGTGTAGTGGTTAGGGGGGGGGCACTCTAATCTGGAGAACTGGGTTTGATTCCCCGCTCCTCCTCCACATGAAGCCAGCTGGATAACCTTGGGTCAGTCACAGTTCTCCCAGAACTCCCTCAGGCCCACCTACCTCACAAGGTGTCTACTGTGGGGAGAGGAAGGGAAGAAGATCGTAAGCTGCTTTGAGACTCCTTAGGGTAGACAATAAGTGGGGTATAAAAAACAACTTCTTCTTATTCCATTTCTGCCCCCTGAAAATCCCAAAGAGACTGATTTGATACACTCTGCAGAATGAGGTAGTGAGGCCTTCTCTGGGCTATACCAATTCTGGATGCTGTGGGTGGAGGGATATATGTTTGAATGTTCCCTCAGCAGTCCCAGACACATTATCCTTTGTATTTTGTTGGGTGGGGGGTTAGTGAGAGGAATGTTCAAATCCATAACTGAGGCCTGAAGTGGTAGCATAGAAGGAAAGCTTTGCCGCTTCCCTGAAGCCTCCCATCGCCACAATGCAGGCCAGAAAACCAGCCAGGTATCTATAGGGGATGCCAGGGATTTATTTTTGCTGTCAAGTCACAGCTGACTTATGGCCACCCCATGGGGTTTTCAAGTAGGGTTGCCAGCCTCCAGGGTTGGCCTGGGGATCTCCCACTTTTAAAACTGATATCCTGCTGACAGAGATCAGCTCCCCTGGAGGAAATGGCTGCTTTGAAGGGTGGACTCTATGGCATTGTACTATGTTGAGGCCCCTCTCCAAACCCCGCCGTCTCCTGGCTCCACCCCCAAAGTCCCCAGGTATTTTCTGACCCAGACCTGGCAACCCTGTTTTCAAGGCAAGAGACATTCAGGGGTAATTTGCCATTGACTTCCTTGGTGGCCTCCTATCCAAATAGTAACCAGGGCCAACCCTGCTGGGCTCTGAGATCTGATGAGCTCACCCCAGCCTAGGCTATCCAGGTCAGGGATGTCAAGGAAACAGTTTCAGTGATAAAATGGCATTTATTAAGGCAGACCAGAATTTGAATGATTATCTACAAACTGAATCCTCATTAAAACACTGTCATTAAAATAAATGATCGTTTCATTCAGTGTTCCAAACACTGCCTAGGCAAATGCTGGGAGATTTTTTTTGGGGGGGGAGTGCCTGGGGAGGATGGACTTTGGGAAGAATGGAATGTCACTATCAGGCATTTCCTCTGATCTCTATGGGAAAGACCACAGAGACAAGGGGAAATTTCTAGAGCGCCACTATGGAGGCCATTTTTCTCTCTCTCCTTCTACTCAGTTTCTCAAGGGTGGGAGATTGGGGCCAGAAACAGGGAATTCCCTGCCAGTCCTGGGCCATTGGGAAGCTTAGTTATGTGCCAATCTGCTCACATGTTGGGTTGGACACTCTTTTTCGTGGAATAGTTTAGTAAGCAGGGTGATTGACTGACTACCGCAGATTCCAAAGGTGCCATGTTAGAGCCATATTTATGGAATAAATCACCTATTAATAGAATTCATTATGAATGGTGTGGCTTCATTACCGTAGATATTTTTCTTCAGTAGCATCTACAGTGAGCAAAACAATGGACAGTTGTCTGCATAGCTTTGGGTTGCCAGGCTCCAGTTGGGGCCTAGAGATCCCCTGGAATTACAACTGATTTCCAGACTGCATAGACTTGCCAAGTCCCCCTGGGGGGTGGGAAAACTCCCGCCCCAGAAGCCCGTTCCCCGCCGCCAATGGATCGGGCCCTGGGGGGAACCCCACCCCGACGTGCACGTCACCCAGAAGGTACGCGACCACGCCGGGCATGCTGGGGGCGGGGCCATGGTCATCCAAGGAAAAACTCTATGGTTTTCCTTGGATGGTCGTGGCCCCGCCCCCAGCGTGCCCGGCGTCGTCACGTCACTTCTGGGTGATGTGTGCGCAGAGCGCGTGCGCTTTGCGCACACATGCGCACTCCAGCCACCAGCTGGAAGTCCCCCGCTGTGGCTCAAAAAGCACTTGGCAACCCTAAGACCGCAGACATCAGTTCCCTTGGAGAAAATGGCTACTTTCAAGGGTGGACTGTATGGCATCACTGAAGTCCCTCCCCTCTCAAAACTTGCCCTCCCCGGGCTGTACCTCCTAAATCTCCAGGAATTTCCCAGGCTAGAGTCTAAAATATTTTTGTTGTTGTTGTTGTTGTTCAGTCACACAGTTAAGTCTGACTCTTTGCGACCCCATGGACCACATCACTTATTACTATTTATTAATTCTATGATCCAGGCTAGCATAGGTCTAAAATACGTATGCATATTTATTAATAATATTATCCAGGCAAAACGTAGACTGTGTTAAGAAAACATCTCTATCAAATGTTAATCTCCCCCACACACACACACACACACACAAATATTATATTTTAATCTGTTGTGCTGAATCTTCATTCTCACAAGCAAACAATGATAGTGTTAAGACTATGGATCCCATGAAGCACAGTAACTTTGATCCATGTATGCAAGGAATTTCAGTAAGTTGAGTCATTGGCAATATTGAAGGAATGATAGTACAAATGGAGTCAGCTGAAATTCAAACACAGAGATAAAGTTTACCTTCTCAGGATGGGTAAAATGGAATTAAAAATTTAATTCCTCCAGGTTTTCAACATGCTACGTCTTTCTTTGACAGGGTGTTCCTGGGGCACTTATAATAGTAGTGCTGTTGCCAAGGGGCATTGGGTCCTGGGAAAGACTAATACTTGCCACCTGAACATCTTGTTTTGTGTTGCTAAGGTAAAAGACTGGGCTCCTGCTGTTTTAGAAGATGTGGAAGGATGAGAGAATCTTGAAAATAAGGAAGAGTTCTAAGCAGATGAGAGCCTGAGCTAAGTTTCGTTTGCTGATTATAATGAGCTTTTGAAGTACACCTAGTCAAGACTCAAGTGTCCTCCATGCTCATATTGTCTCTTTCCTGTGATTTTTCTGTTTGTCATCTGTGTGTTTGGAAAAATTATGTTTTCGATACGGCACGTTAGTCAGCTACGTGCACAACAAACAGCTGGTCAAAGTAAGAGTTTCAGACTCCCGTTGGGTCCAGTCAATGACATATCTTCTGCAGCAATGCTCACAATAACACCTTTCAGAGGGAAAAGGACTGGGGGAAGAAACGTCCATGCAGAAAACCAATTCCAACCTCTAATCTGCATGAGAAAAATGGAATTTTTAGTTAAGACAAATTATGAATAATGATGAAGACCTAGTTCACCACAAAGAGCAGACAAAGGACTTAAACTGTTCCTGAATTGCACCACTGAAGAGCAGTGCTGATTAAACCAATGGTCCACCTAGTCTTGTTCACACAATGGTACAACCAGAGGTCGATTCGGGGAGGAACGCGGGGGATCACCGTTCCCCCGGGTGAGGTGCAGGGGGGTGGGGCACATGACGAAGCCCTGCCCCCTGCTTCCGGCTGCCCCACTTTCGGCCATCAATCAGCAAGGAGGAGGCAGGAGAAGAGGGAGGGTAAGTTGCTTCCTCTCCGCCTCTCCCCACCCCTGCTTGCCTGGGGCCAGGGAGGGCCTTGGCGGGGCTTCCTCGCACTCCCGCAGGCCTTGCAGGTCCACCGCTGGGCCCCTGATGGGGCTCGGCAGTGGAGCCGCAAGGCCGGCGGTGGCGGTGACCGGGACCAGGGGGACCGGGGGGCATCACGGGGCTTTCTCGCACTCCCACCGGCCTTGCAGGTCCACTGTTACTGAAAATAGATAAAATTGTGTTGAACGTCTATCCTTTTTACCTGACATGAGTGGTTTGCTTGTTTTCCCCCACATGTGCCATCAGATAGGCTCGCCAGCTCTGAGTTGGCAATACCTTGGAGATTTTGGGGGTGGAGCCTGAGTGGTGGGTTTAGATTCAGAGGAATTAGCTGTGTTAGTCTGTTGCTGCAAAATAGTCCAAGAGTTCAAATAGCACCTTTAAGACTAACCTTTAAGACTAAGATTGAGTGATGGGTGTGGCCTTATGACACACTTCCGGTGATGTCAGGGCGTGTGGCATATGCTAATGAGTTATGCTAATGAGTTCCCCTAGCTCTTTTTCTACGAAACGACCCCTGGGTACAACCCGACTGCAGGTGGTGGGGAGCATCATTATATTTTATATATCTATAGGGCCTGGCAACCAGAGAAAGCCTTGTGGGGTGGTTGGGGCCCTCGCTGACAAAATAATGACATTGCCAGCCATATGCCAATATCATTTGCTGCATGTCCAGAAGTGATGTCAGCACATCGTTGGAGATGCTCTAGCATTCCACAGAAGCTCTGTTGTTTTATCATAGAGTTTTTGAGGCATGCTAGAGCATCTCATGTCACTTCTGGTTTAACCTGGAAGTAATGTGGGCATGCTGGGGCTCTGCTAGAATGCTACACCTTTCCTCCACCCACAAATCCTCCTGCCAATGCCCAAGGCACTGGCAGGCATCAAAGGTAATTACTGGGAGGCCTCCCCCTGTATTGGGGGGGCTGGTATCCCTATATACCACTTTCCCGAAAAACATTTAAAGTGGTTTACAATCACAGAATTGCCAACTATAACATAATAAAATCTATGAAAAAAATCATAGCAAAAGACTTCAAATGTGTTGATGCTTACCTTGTAATAAATGACACTGAACACAGTGGAACTTACTTCTCTAATGTCATGCATAGGGTTGTGCTAGACATATATTCTGCCCTTCCTTCAAGGAGCTCAGGAAGCATGCAGGTTGGTCAGTGAAATAATTATTTTAAAAGACTGAGCAGGAGGCGAACACCTCTGACAGAACTATGGCTTGCCCAAGGTCATCGAGCCAGGTGCAAGTGGAGGAGTGGGGGATCAAACCCAGTTCTCCTAGATTAGAGTCCATGCTCCTAACCACTACACCAAACTGGCTATCCTTGAGAAATGAGCTATCCTTGAGAGATGAGCCGCTCTCTTCATGTGGGCGCACAGTCATTTGGCCTGCATTTCAGTGGCAATGACGACTGAAGAAATAGTTTCAGGGTTGCCAACTCTGGGTTAGGAAATTCTTGGAGACTGGGGGCAGAGACTGGGGGACATAGTTTGGCAACCCCTATGTATGAAGAGGTCCATGTGTTATACTGGACCTTGTTTTTTCCTGAGACCTAGCCTGAACTCAAGAATACAGGGCCATTTAGCACCAGTAGCCCTTGTGTGGTCCTAACCTGGATGGCCCAGGCTAGCCCGCTCTCGTCAGATCTCGAAAGCTAAGCAGGGTTGGCCCTGGTCACTATTTGGATGGGAGATCACCAAGGAAGTCCAGGGTATGCAAGGCAGAGGTAGGCAATGGCAAAGCACCTCTGAATGTCTCTTGCGCTGACCTGGATGGCTCAGGCTAGCCTGATCCCATAAGATCTCAGAAGTTAATCAGGGCTGACCCTGGTTAGTACTTGGAGACCAGACAGGAAGTCCAGGGCAATGGCAAACTACCTCCATTCCTCTCTTGCCATTGAAACCCTACGGGGTCACCCTCACCTAATTCAACTGTGACTTGACAGCACTTTCCATCAACAGCCCTTGGCCGAATGTGATGCTCTGCACAGTGGGAAAAGGTTAACCATTATTAGAGTCCATTATTCTGTGGCCAGCAGACCGTACTGATCCCCATCATTTGTGGCTGTTTCTGAAAGGATTGTATGATAGGTCTGGCTTAAGCCTTATCATTGTGGTTTGTGGTCAGAAAGACCAGCTGGACCTCCAGCCATAACTCCTTCACATAGTTTAAGGTGACCACGGATGAGTGTTCTTTTCAACCCACAAAATACACATACACGCACATATACACACAGAGAGCCCAGCTGTTACGCATGTTGGTGAGCACAGGGCAAGGGTTAAAATATTTGTGTGAACACTGCTGTTGTTCACTGGAAATCACTTACATCATCTATTCAACCAACTCAAAACTGGCTATTTATTCAAAGGAGCAATATAAGCCAAATACGTTAATGTATTAAGCTTATGTAAAGAATGCATCCCTCAGGCTGTGAAGATATCCAAGTATTCAACAGAAAGAAAGACCAAATGCCATAAAAGTCAACTGAAATACTGTATGGGGTGAGTAACAGAAAACTAAATGACCCCATTGTCACCCTTGATTATGACAATGTCACTTAACTTTTACAGGTTTGTTTTGTTTCCAGAATATGTTGTCAGAGCCAGACCTGGCCACCTCTCCCAAGGAAGAGGAATTTTTATAAATATATATCTATATATCTATATCTATATATCTATATCTATCTATATCTATATATCTATATATCTATATTTTTTAATGTCTAAAATGTTTTCATGTGTGCAATGTTTCGATGTCTGCTGCCTTGGGGATCCTAAATTGGGTGGAAAGTTGCCATAGAAATGTATTTGTTTATTCATTAATTTTATTAGATTTATATACTGCCCTCCCCAAACGGACTCAGGATGGTGTACAACAATTAAAATAATACTATTAAAAGAATAATTTACACATAGTAATATCATATCATAAAATACCATGTAAACAGAGAGATCAGATGTTAAAAGCAATTCAATTTCTAATCAGGTGTCCAGGCAGGGTCAGGCCACTGGTGGATGATTGGCCAAAAAAGTTGGGGGGGGGGTGTTCGCTGCCTCAACCAAATGCCTGGTGGAAGAGGTCCATTTTGCAGGCCCTGCAGAACTGTAACAGGTCCCACAGGGCCCTACTCTCATAGGGGAGTTCATTCCACCAGGGGGGGGGCAGGGCTAAAAAAGCCCAGTCAAGGTTAATCAGATGTCCCTGGGGACCACTACAAGATGTTGGTTTGTGGACCTCAGTGCCCTCTGGGGCTCGTATGGCACAGTGTGTGGCACAGTGATGAGATGGTGGCTTGGACAAGAGACATGCAAATTCAGATTTCCACTCAGATATGAAGCTCACTGGGTGACCTTGGAATCGCAGCTGGAAGTAGGGTTGCCAGCATCCACATGGGGTCTGGAGAGCTCCTGGAATTACAAGTGGTCTCCAGGCTTCAGAGATCAGTTCACCTGGAGAACATGGCAGCTTTGATGGGTGAACTCGATTGCAGTACATCTCTGCTGAGCTACTTTACCTCCCCATACTCTACCCTACCCAGGCTCTGCCCCCGTCTCCAGGAATTTTCAAGCTGGAGTTGGCAACTCTATCTGGGAGGGAGGGAAAAAGAGACAGAACTGCCCTGCATTCAGAAGCCTCCTTTCATTGCTTCGGCTTCCTTGTTTCTACTTTAATTTTAATTTTTTAAGACCTTTCGAGTCTCCGTTGGGAGGAAAAGTGGGAAAATATATAAACATTAGAAGATTTAAAAGACCCCAAGAATAACAAAGTAGAGACATATTCGGCCAAAACTAAGATTAAAATCCAGCACGGAAAAACAAGTTCTTTAAAGAAACAGAAACATTAATCTATATACTATCAAAAGCACAAGAAATCTTTTTGTTGTTGTTGTTCATAGTCGAGTCTGACTCTTTGCGACCCCATGGACCACATCATGCCAGGCCCTCCCGTCCTCCAGGGTTTGCTCAACTTCATGTTTGTTGCATCGATAACACTATCTAACCATCTCATCCTTTGTCACCCCCTTCTTCTTTTTCCTTCCATCTTTCCCAGCATCAGGGTCTTTTCCAGTGATGCCTAAAATGCAAAAGAAAGGTGGCCAAGCTGATGACCTTTTTCATATTGCCACAATGGGTATTTAACAGAAAGGCCTAGTCCTTGGGTCTAGTAAGATCTTAACTGGAGCACTCAGACAAAACTGGGAAATTAAAAAGAAACAGGCTTAGATCCTGTATATCACAAGGAAAGGCAATTTCCACTGAAGCCTTTTGTAACCCCCAAAATTGTTCTGCCAGTTAGTGGACCCATAAATGGTTGGGGAGGCAAAGTTGGGCTCTGCAGTGGAAGAGTGAATCTGTGGAAATTGCCCTCCCTTCCTTCATCAACAGAAGTCCTGTTCCCACCAGCAAAACCGCTGCTACACAAAACAGAATAATGTGATGACCCATGTCCATGCCATGCCAGTACAGGTGGTCATTAATATAATGGAGACAGGAAGAATGTTGTAAGCCACTTTGGTTCCCCATTGGTAGGGTTGCCAGCTCTGGGTTGGGAAATACCCGGAGATTTTTGGGGGTGGAGCCAGGAGTGGGTGGGATTTGGGGCAGGGAGGGACCTCAGCAGGGTACAATGCCATAGAGTCCACCTTCAAAGCAGCCATTTTCTCCAAGGGAACTGATCACGATTGCCCGGAGATTAGGTATAATAGTGGGAAATCCCCAGATACTACCTGGAGGTTGGCAACCCTACCAAAAAAAGTTGGGTATAAATGAAATGAATGAAATAAATGAATTAATTAAAATAATGCATTTAGAAAGCAAAGTGATCCAAAATATGTGACCATGGGTGCCTACTGTTCATAGGTGGGATGAAGGTGAGTCCATGCTTTCATGCCCAATGCCTGGTCTTGCTTTAGGATACTAGCATGTCTACCACTTGGGCCTCATCCATTTATCATTGTGTTGTCATGCTATCTATCTTAACAGTCCTTTCTGTGCACTCTCTGCCTTTCTCACTGTGAAAGCAATCAAACGTGGTTGTGGGTGTTTGCCACTCATCTTCTCCAAGAATCCTAAACAAACAAACAAACAGGCAAAGTTGGGCTCTGCAGTGGAAGAGTGAATCTGTGGAAATTGCCCTCCCTTCCTTCATCAACAGAAGTCCTGTTCCCACCAGCAAAACCGCTGCTACACAAAACAGAATAATGTGATGACCCATGTCCATGCCATGCCAGTACAGGTGGTCATTAATATAATGGAGACAGGAAGAATGTTGTAAGCCACTTTGGTTCCCCATTGGTAGGGTTGCCAGCTCTGGGTTGGGAAATACCCGGAGATTTTTGGGGGTGGAGCCAGGAGTGGGTGGGATTTGGGGCAGGGAGGGACCTCAGCAGGGTACAATGCCATAGAGTCCACCTTCAAAGCAGCCATTTTCTCCAAGGGAACTGATCACGATTGCCCGGAGATTAGGTATAATAGTGGGAAATCCCCAGATACTACCTGGAGGTTGGCAACCCTACCAAAAAAAGTTGGGTATAAATGAAATGAATAAAATAAATGAATTAATTAAAATAATGCATTTAGAAAGCAAAGTGATCCAAAATATGTGACCATGGGTGCCTACTGTTCATAGGTGGGATGAAGGTGAGTCCATGCTTTCATGCCCAATGCCTGGTCTTGCTTTAGGATACTAGCATGTCTACCACTTGGGCCTCATCCATTTATCATTGTGTTGTCATGCTATCTATCTTAACAGTCCTTTCTGTGCACTCTCTGCCTTTCTCACTGTGAAAGCAATCAAACGTGGTTGTGGGTGTTTGCCACTCATCTTCTCCAAGAATCCTAAACAAACAAACAAACCCTTGTCATGTTTGATATCACTCATCAAGTCCAACATTTTAATTCAGACTGATATCCAGAATTTGGAGGCCTTGTAACTGGGTGAATGACTCTCGTGAGAAATTCAGCTGGCAGGCCTAACAACATTTTGCTTTCAACTCGGGGTCCAAGATCTAAACAGTCAAAAAGCATGTAGGGCCTCCAACCACCAGGTCTGCCCCCCTGGCAACTGGCATGACGTGGGGGGACTGACCCGGTGGTTGGAGCTCCCATGCTGGTAGGGTTGCCAAACCGGGGGGGGGGAATCCTCCGCTTTTTGTGGGGTTCTACCCACCACTAGCCAGCTGGCCAATGGGGGAAGCCCTGCATCCAAGCCCCAACACCCGCAACCACCCCTCTCCCTTCTCCCTGCACTTAAAGGGGCTCCCTTTAAATGCAGGGAGCTGGCGTTTCCCGCATGCCCGATCTCCAAGCAGAGATCGGACGTGTGAAGCCTTCCAGCTCATTGCACTTAAAGGGGCCCCTTTAAGTGCAGGGAGCTGGCATTTCCCCGTGCACCCATCGGGTGGGGGGGGCGGATGTCCCTAATGTGACGTGAACACATCGGGGATGCCCCCTCCGGGAACACCCCCCAAAGTCCCTCGTTGGGGGCTAAAATGGACTTGGCAACCCTACAAGCTGGTGATGCACTGACATTGCCAGCAACACACTGACATCAAATAGAGTGACATCAGCACAATGGAACACTGCTGGTGACCCCCCTCCCATTTTGCTGCCATTTTTTCTCTCACTGGCCAGTTGAGAGGCAGTGGGAAGTGCCCAGTAGGGACAGAGGATCCTCTATTCCCAGGAGGGGCCTGGCAACACTAGCAGCATGCTACCAACCAGGCCAGCTGATAAACTGAGAAGCAGGCAAGAAGAACGGCCCTCAAGGAAGCAAGGAAGTAGATATGGAAAGCCTAAAAGATGCTCCATTTTAATTTGACTGAGTTGGACTGAAGTGCCAGGCCTGTTGAAAGCTTTAGATGTCCTCATGGAACCTTCTGGGCCCTTTCGTCACCCTGCCTCTGCTGCATTATCAATATTGGGATGTTGCCCTGAATTGTGTCTTGGGCATAGGGTTGGCAGGCCATGGCTCAGGCCTTCCTTGATTGAGGCAATCCATAGCAACTGGCAGGAGGTTTGGGAACGCCACCATAGTAGGCCACAATGTCCTGTTTGCCACTAGGTCACTTTCAGTGAAAACCCGGAAGTGATATATGGTAGTTCTAGTAAGCATAGTTTTCCCTGACAGTCAGTGACAAAGGGAAACTGACACACAGGAACCTGATTTTTTTTAAAAAAAATCTCACACAGCCACTTGGAGTGGGAGCGGACAAGAACAGTTGCCTGCAAGAGGATTCCCACCATAGTGGGTGGCTGAGAAGCCCTACTCAGAAACCATTTTTATTAATTCAGCTGTAACCTTAAGGACCACTTGTATGTGGGTGTAAAGCGATGTCAAGTCGCTTCCAACTTATGGCGACCCCATGAATTAATGACCTCCAAAATGTCTTATCATTAACAGCCATTCTCATGTCTTGCAAACTGAGGGCCCTGGCTTCCTTGACTGAGGGAATCCATCTCCTGTTGGGTCTTCCTCTTCTCCTACGGCCTTCAACTTTTCCTAGCATTATTGTCTTTTCCAGTGACTCTTGTCTTCTCATAATGTGGCCAAAGTATGATAGGCTTAGTTTAGTCATTTTAGCTTCTAGGGAGAGTTCCGGCTTGATTTGGTCTAGAACCCACTTCTTTGTATTTTTGGCAGTCCAAGATATCCATAAAACTCTCCTCCAACACCACACAACAAAGGAATCAACTTTCTTCCTGTCAGCTTTCTTCTCTGCCCAACTTTCACACCCATACATAGTAATGGGGGATACCATGGCATGAATTAACCTGATCTTGGTCGCCAGCAAGACATCCTTACACTTCAGGATCTTTTCTAGCTCTTTCATGGCTGCCCTCTCCAGTTTCAGTCTCCTTCTGAGTTCTTGGGTGCAATCTCCCTTTTGGTTGACGGTGCAGCAAAGGAATAGAAATTCAGTTTTCTTCGTTGTCAAGTTTAAAGTTGTGTAATTCCTCAGTAGTCATTACTTTTGTCTTCTTGATGTTCAGCTGTAATCCTGCTTTGGCACTTTCTGCTTTAACCTTCATCAGTAGTCGTTTCTTCACTGTTTTCTGCCAATAATGTGGTTGTCATCTGCGTATCTCAAATTGTTAACATTCCTTCCACCGATTTTCACTCCACCTTACTCCTGTACAGACCACTTACTCCTGTACAAAACTACCCAACCTCTAAAACCCTCTTCAGGGTACCTGATTTAGTTAGGGATGCCACTCTGGGTACGGATATTACTTAAGATTACTGGAGAATAACCTGGAGGACGAGCAGGCATGACCTTGGGACCCAGAACACAGGGGGTTGTTGTAGGGGCACAAAGTGATGGTGTTTTGAGTCAATATCTGGCAAGAGGCTCAGTTTTTATGAAAATGTGGGGGGAAGGAGGAGAAGGAGGAGGAGATTGGATTTATACCCTACCCTTCACTCGGAGTCTCAGAGCAGCTTACTAACTCCTTTCCCTTTCTCTCCCCACAACAGACACCCTGTGAGGTAGGTGGGGCTTAGAGAGCTCTGAGAGAACTGCTCCTGAGAAAACAGCTCTGAGAGAACTTATGACTGACCCAAAGTCACACCAGCAGTTGCATGTGGAGGAGCGGGAAATCAAACCCAGTTCTCCCAGATTAGAGTCTGTGCTCTTAATCACTACACCAAACTGGGTAGATAAATTTGACATACTGATTTGAAATAAATCTTTGGTTACTAGCTCAGATTCTTCATTCATTCATTCTGGTGTAGCAGATAAGAGTGTCGGACTAGGATCTGAGAGACCCAGGTTCAAATCCCCACATGACCATGAAAGCTTGCGAAGAAGCTCTGGGCCAGTCACACGTACTCTGCCTAACCTACCTCACAAGGTTGTTATGAAGATAAAATGAAGGAGGGGAGAACAGTGTAAGCCGCTTCGGGTCCCCATTGGGTGTAAAGCCAGCGTATAAATGAGGTAAAAGAAAGAAGGAAATTGTTAGTTGGAAATCATGTTTATATTGTATTTACTTATCGGCAAAACATTGCCATATATACCATATCTTTTAATATATTTATTATTTGGACTATTATTCTCCCTCACCCTGAACGCCGAAGAAAGGGAACAATGCAAAAGATCATTTGTTAGTGAGTCAGATGGACAGAGATGCATAAATGAGTCTGTCTAACAGACAGATCGCTGGATGAATGGCATAAACGGATCCGTTTTGAATCACTCCTTGGAGAATCTTTCCCCATCCCACAACATATTGCTAAGGATCTCTGAAATCTTGAACACCATGAATTTAACCTTGTAAGAGCACCCCGTTTGATAAAAGTGTTGTGCCAAACCCTGAGAATGCTAAGTTCATGACAAAAAATCAGGTTCATGTCCTCCAGAAATTACTCTCCTAAGGCTAAGAAAGAACCCTTTTATCTCACTACAGGGGGGAGTGCATGCAGCTGTACCACCTCTGGAAAAGCCCCAGAGCAAATGTGTCAGGGAACACTCTGCTCCTGTCTGGCTCAATCAGCGAAGCAGCTTCTCGAAAACTTTTGGCTGAATATTTTTTCCCCAGCTATATATCATTCATTTGTGCAAACGTGCCAAGCTGGAGAGTTTGTTGCTTCACGGTCGTCTCTTCCTGCAAACTTTTGTTCTTATCTGTTATTCTTCCAGATCTTGCAAACAGTTTATACAGTGCTCAGACTACAGGCTTGCCAAAGTAGGCAAGCCTTGAGGTTTTGAGGCTCAAGATTTTAAGACAACGTTGAACTATGAAATGGATCTAGATATCAGTTGTAACAATCCTTGGCAGTGGAAAGCGGTGTCAAGTTGCAGCTGGCTGATGGAGATCATGTAGGGTTTTCAAGGCAGGAGACAAACAGAGGTGGTGTGCCATTGCCTGCTTCAGCTGGTCTGCAGTGGATTGAGACCCCCGAAATCAGGGGAACCTCCATCCCATCCAGGGGTCTGGCAACCCTAGACTGACCTAAGGTCACTCAGCTGGCTTCACTCATTGGACCTCGGAAGCTAAGCAGGGTTAATTCATAGGAATGCCAGCCTCCAAGTGGGTATTACACTACACAAGGTGGGTATTACACTACACAAGGATTATTACTGTGATAAGTGTGCTAAACTAAATAATACAGTACAGCCAAAATCAGAAAATATATGCTGTTTAAATAAGTTAAAGTGATATGCTTTTTTTACAAGGTTGAAATACAAAAATACAGTCAGTTTCAAATAAACAGAAGTGGTTTTTAATGAAGCAAATGATGTTAATGACGTGCTCCGGAATGTCCTGTGTCATTTCAACATTCCTCCTTCTATAGATAATTTCCAGTGTTTTGTCTCATCTATAAGAGTAGAAATGAAGCCTGATGCTCACATATTTTTTTCTTCAGAGGTCAATAACAAAGCACAATTGCTAGTAGAAAATTCATTTTGGGCGAGTAAAAAAAGCATACCACTTTAACTTATTTAAACAGCATATATTTTCTGATTTTGGCTGTACTGTATTATTTAGTTTAGCACACTTATCACAGTAATAATCCTTGTGTAGTGTAATACCCACCTTGTGTAGTGTAATACCCACTTGGAGGCTGGCATTCCTATGAATTAACCCTGCTTAGCTTCCGAGGTCCAATGAGGTGGGGCCATCCCAGGCTATCCATGCTATGGCAACAATCCTTAGGTAAAGGTAAAGGTTTCCCTTGCTCGAAAGCCAGTCGAATCCTCAGCACTGTGAAAATACTGTAGTGCATTCACACTACTTCAATAAGCTTTCCAATAACCCTGCAAGATAGACAATATGATCATCCCCCCATATTGCTAGTGCGTGGCTTTTGAGAAGCAGCAGTCTCCCATGAACAGCCTGCAGCTCTGTCTGCAATCTGGGGCTAGTAGTGCTGACCTACCTTGCAAGGCTGTTGGAAAGAAGACTTAGGCCCGGTTCAGACACGAGCTGGTAGAACACTGAGATGTAGAAATGGATGGCGTCATTGCAGACCGCAGGCAGGGGAGTTCAGATTGGAATTCTTTGCACTAAACAAAAAAACTACACAGGTAGAAAACTAGGAGAGGAGGGTACAAGCGGTTTGCTTGCTTTGCTGGTCTTCTGTTGGCAGGGAGTCCTTTAACCGAAGGGGAGCATCCCAAACTAGACTCTTCCATTTAGGGCTCCCGGTCTCAAGGTGGACACTGGAGTTCTCTCGGAATTACGACTGATCTCCAGACTACCGAAGTCCATTCCCCTGGAGAAAATGACAGCATCCAAGGGCAGATCCTGTGGCATCATATCCCTGCGGAGCTCCCTCCCCTCCCCAAACTCCATCCTCCTCAGGAACTACCCCCAAAATCTCCCGCGCCACAGTTGGCAAACCTGCCTCCATCATCAGCTAAGCCCTTCCTATCACCCCAGCATTCTGTCTGCCTTGCTCTCCTGCATGTATAAATCGGGCATTCGATAATATATGTGGAGGTGCTTTGAATTATTATTATTATTATTATTATTACCATTCTTAGAAAACAGGTGTCAAACAGCTTCTGTCTCTTGAACTCTCACTCGTTTGCTAGGTGAAGCCTTTATTTATTTTTCTTTTTAAATGACCCTCTCACGTCCTATCTTTTTTTTTTTTTAACAGACTTTCTTGCTCTCCGGACCCTGAGAACCAGCCATACAGGGGTACAAATCCTTGATCTTTGCCTGAGATAATCAGACAAATTGTATTTAATAATAAATAATGACAATATAATGACTCTGGGGTGATCGCTTCAAGGGCAATATCCCACAATTCCCCAGCGGCTGCAAAGAAAGGGGATCTTTTTTTTTTATGGTTAACGTTTAGTTTCCAAATTAGCACAGTAAGGGTTAGAGGGAGGAAAGAGAATCTACCATTTGAGGAAATAATTTATGAAATGTAGATGGGCCTTCAGTTGGGAATAAGGCCGGGCAAAATGTTAGCGGCTCTTTGTTCCCGCAGCTGGCCTGTCGAATTACACAGAGCCAGCACAGTAAATAATACTGCTATTGTCTGCCTGTGTCAGAGACAGACAGAAGGTACATTTGGACGGGGTCCAAACACCACAAGGGCCACTCATAGTCACAGTGTCCAATTACTGCTTGCTTGACTATAAAACGCACTTTTTTTCTAAAAAAAAAAAGGAGCTAATTTAAGAATGGCAGCTTTCAATGGCGACTGTGTTAAAGAGAAGGAGGAAGCTGGGAGCCAGTGCCCACTACCCCTTCACCACTGTGGGGGGAAAGGAGGGAAATAATGTTAGGTACTGTACAAGAGTCATCAAACATGGATACGACGAACATAATCAGGATATGATAACATTAGCACAGCTATAATAGCCACTCGGTCAGGGCCTTTAAGCACTGCGTAGGATATGTTTCAAAGAGCTGGAGGTCTTCTTTCTAGGAAAATAGAACAAGTGCAGTGGGAGAAAGAAAATATCGACTGAGCGCATTTTTATTGTGCCCGTTTTCTGAGGGGCTCACAGGGTGGCATCAGCGTTCCCTCTAAGCTGAGTAAGTGTGAGCTAGCTCACAGTTTTTTAGCCTCCAGCTCACACATTTTTGCCTTAGCTCAGGAAGGAAGGGCTCCAGAGCAAACTAATTTATGCAGTAGCAGAATCGCTCGCTCACAACTTTAATGCCAGTAGCTCACAAAGTAGAATTTTTGCTCACAAGACTCCACTGCTTAGAGGGAGCCTTGGGTGGCATACATGGTTCCCTCTCCTCTTCCATGTTATCTTCACGGCAGTGCTGCGAGGTGCCTCCGTCTGACTGAGAGAGCGACTGGCCCAAAGTCACCCAGCAAGCCTCACAGATGTGTGGTGAACCCATGTCTCCCAGATTGTAGTCCGGTCCTCTGACCTCTACACCACACTGACCTAAAGTGAATTTTCGGAGAGCAGCCATTGTAGCAAAGTAGCTAGCAGTGAAATTCTAGAAGAACAAGATTTGGAGTTCAGTAGAACCTTAAGGACCCACAAGATTTCCAGGGTAAAGGCTTTTGAAAGTCAAAGGGAGCTTTGATTCTTGAAAGCTTACACCCTGGAAACCAAATCTTGCTCTTCTCAAATCTTGCTCTTCTACACAGCTGCCTGCCTGAAACAGTACAATCCTAAGAACACTTTCCTGGGAGTAAATCCAACTGAACAGATCTGAGCAGGATTCTGAGTAGACCTCTTTAGGACTGCTCTGCAACAGGACGAGCTATTACAGTGTAGTAGTTAGAATGCCAGAGTTCCTCTGGGGAAATCCCACTTTGCCATGAAGGTCAAAGAGTAACCTTGGTCTAGTCATTCTGGCTGCCCAGCTTACTTTAAAGGGCTGTTGGGAGGATAAAATATGGATATGGGGATCATGCATGCTAGAAGACAAGCTGGATACAATCGAACCAATAATCCTACGACTCAGGTAATGTATGGTTCCACTCTCACTTCAGCTATGATCTCTGGTAACCTTCGGTAAGCCAATGTGCCTCAAACTCACCACCTCAGATATTTTGGGGGGGGGGGTTGGCTTGGTTCATGCCAAATGCACAGCCCTAATTTGTATACATCTGGTTTGCAATTAGACTGTCTCCTTCCCCCTGCTGCCATAAAACTACCACCACCACTAATTCTGAAAAACCATATTGTGCCTGCCCTGACTTGGGTAGCCCAGGCAAGCCTGATCTTGTCAGATCTCGGAAGCTAAGTGGGGCTGACCCTGGCAAGTATTTGGATGGGAGACCTCCAGAGAATACCAGGGCCAGGAGGCCAGAGGCAGGCTATCAAGCCACTTCTCTGAATGTCCTCCGTGCCCCAGTAGGAGTCACCAGAGGTCACCATGACTTTCAGGCACAGGTGCACCCAAACACACAAATGCAAAAATACCAATGTAAAAGGGGGAGGGGGGAGAAAAGGCATATTGTACCAAAAAGAAATCAGTTTGAGATTTCTGAGTTGAGACTTATTGCTTAAGTGTCTCTGTGTTCCTTCAGTGTCTGCCCAGGATCCCAGATAATCTTGCTACTGGTTCTTGCAATCTCTCCTCAAAAAAATGTGATTGATTTCACAGGCACAAAAACCAGGAAAAGAAATCGATCCAACATTGTTCATTTAAAAGATGCATCCAATTATTAAAGCACAAAGAAAGGACAAACTATAAGTGAATCAGTGCTTTACAATACAAATCGGGCATTTTAGCCATGACCCCGGGGGATGCTATTTCTTCTTCTGTAAGAGAAATAATATATTTTTTTTCTTGGACTGGACAAAAGCAGCTACAAACTGGCTTCCGGTTTGGCTTCCGGGAATGGCGGACGCATCCTTGGGTCGCTCCCGAGGGCGTCTCGCCCGCCCGCAGTGGAGGAGGGAATCCGCACGAGCGGAGACCCGAACGAGCACCTCAGGGGAGAGGGGCTCGGATCCGGGGCACTTTAGGGCTTTTTAGGGGGAGCCTCTTTCTCGGCCAAATGGTCGGAAATTGAGGCTCTCGCCGCGCCCTGCCCCTATGGACCTTGCTGCGTGAGCGACCCCGTAAGGGGTTTAGTGGAACCTACGGACGTCACCGAGTGATGAAGCGAAAAAGTGAAAAAGCGATGAAACTGGAAAAGAGCGGCTGGAACTGTGAGTTGTCAATCGTAGTGAAAAAGAAATAAGCACGTCCCCCCCACCCCCAGCGATAAGACATGAGAGAGGGTGAAGATCCTTCTATTCTCGTTTAAACTCACGTTCAAAGCGAACTTGGCGGAGAAAAGGGGAGGGGGGAAACTGAAACACTGATGGCAGATTAAGCATAAAAGTGGAAAAAGTTAAGCTCGGATGAAAAAATACAAGGTTTTGCCAAAGATAAACAAAAAAGCAAGATGTCGGTGCTGAGTGAAGAAGCTAGCAGAGAAGAAAGGAGGAACTTCCGGGGATGGCGCAGTTACTAATTTAAACTGTGAAAGACTGTGACTTTGAACTGAGCTTTGAGAAGCATAATAATGTGCATGGAGGTGGAAAGTAATGGCTGAGAATGGCAGCGATAAATTCAATGTTCAAAACGGATATATCCATTCTCAAAGTCTATTTTTTTTGCGAAAAGGCACATTAGCGCAAGGCTCATAGTCGACAACCAGGAAGTAAATGATGTGGAGGAGGAGGAGCTGATAAGTTGCAGAGAAAGAGCGAGGAAGATTCATCCTGTACATCGAGAGCATAAGAAACCAGCACGAATGAAAGAAGCAATACTAACAAAACACCATTGGGACAATTTTAACATACTAACAGGGACTTGTCCAATTGTTAAGATGAAAGAAGATTGACAACACACAGAAGAATGTTTCACTTTTACTAACAGATTAACATAGCAATAACTAACATCACTCACACTTTCCTTTATCCCACTATACACCCTCCTTTTTTCCCTAAGCGAAACTCCTCTCCTTTTTAGGAGAGTTTAATAAAGCATTTACTAAAAAAAAAAAAAAGCAACTACAAACTATGACAACAGGGCCGGTAGCAACTACTGCAAGTGTGGAATCTACATTTCAACAGGAAATCGCAAACCAGACTTTAGGTGAGGCATGGATGGGAGACTAGCAGAAGGAATAAGGTAGTAAAATGCTAAGGTAGTAAACTGGATGGAATCACTTCAGGCTGAGGGTGGAGGGGCACATTTTTTAAATGTTTCCCAGTGTTAAAAACTCCCTTCAAAGAGAAAACAGCACAGTAACTAAAGAGTGTGGACAGACTGGCCCCGGTAAAGTTGCATATGCCTGGTGCAGGTGGGAGATCTCCTGCCCCCAGCAGGTGTTGCCTGGCTGCACTTCAGTGGCT
This sequence comes from Gekko japonicus, assembly GCF_001447785.1. NCBI lineage: Eukaryota > Metazoa > Chordata > Lepidosauria > Squamata > Gekkonidae > Gekko > Gekko japonicus. The sequence goes on along the minus strand of NW_015176466.1, from coordinate 696,288 downwards.
GGTGGGAGGGGAAACTACTGTCACTAATGGTGTGACATCACTTCTGAGTTTCTCCTGAAAGTGACATCATGCCAGTTTGGTGTAGCGGTGAAGTGCGCGGTCTCTAATCTGGGGGAACCAAGTTTGATTCCCCACTCCTCCACTTGCACCTGCTGGATGACCTTGGGCAAGCCATAGTTCTGGCAGAGCTGTTCTTGAAAAAAAGCAGTTTCTGTCAGAGCTCTCTCAGCCCCACCTGCCTCACAGGGTGTCTGTTGTGGGGAGGGGAAGGGAAAGGAGTTTGTAAGCCGCTCTGAGACTCCTTTGAGTAGTGAAGGGTGGGGTATAAATCCAATCTCCTCCTCCTCCTCCTCCTCCTCTTCTTCTTCTGAATCACCAGAAACTCTACGGTAAAACCATAGAGTTTCTGGCAATTCCCAGAGAGATATGACCCAAAAGTGACATCATGTAACTGGCCACTCCACATTCCTCCCCACCACCACCGTCAAGTCTCCTTCCGGTTGCCTGGCTGGGCCTCACAACCCTACCTCCACCTCTGATATGCTGCAGTACAATACTGACCAGAATTACATTCTTCTAAGTCCTTAGACTTTAAAGGATTTAGAACAGTCTAGTTCCACTTAGGAATGCACTATTTGTAGGGGGGTTTTGTATGAAGGAACATTCAGAGTTAGAATCATCGCCTGCAGCCTGAAGTGGAGGAGCCCATTCTATCATCTCAAAAGGGCTCATCCTCAAGCCGGTGAAAAGCAGGCCTGACAAAGGTGTGAACGAAGGAATGAAGGAAGGAAAGAAAATATAGAAAGGCTAAATGAATTATTTACATCAATCTGGAAGATGCAGAGAGAGAGTCGCACAGTGCTGAACTGTAATTTTCAGAGAGGGCTTGTGAGGAGCCATGTCAGAGGTGGCAAAAATGAAGTTTCATAGTTGACAACTTACAAATTCACTGTGGCCAGGTGGCATTCACCTGAGAAATTTAAAAGAACTCAGATGTGACGTTGCAGATCTTTTCAAACAATGCAACTTATAAAAATTAGCCTCTTTACTAGACAATTGTAGAGTAGCCAACATCAATATATCTAATAACCACGTTGCCCCCTCTGTGCAGATATCTAAATTTGCACATTGGGGGCGCTTGGGGGGCAGAGGGATGTTTCTGCACACTTGCGGCAGTCTCCAGGTGTGCAGAAAAATCTGAAAAGTTTTAAAAACTATACGGGGGATACTTAAATCCTCCAAAAAGTAAAAGAGTGTTCCCTTTGCATGTGCAGAGAACTCTCTGGACATGGGGGGGCTTGGTGGTTGGGAGCCACTCAGGCCTCACTGCTGATGCCGGGGGGGGGGCTATGAAAGAAGGCTTGGTGGGCCTGGCAGCTGG
>NW_015176466.1:657993-694748 GCF_001447785.1 Gekko japonicus | reverse complement strand
CCCCCCCCCCGAGTATTGTGGGTCCCTCTTCTTGTAATACTAATTTTTAAAATGTTATCAAGGGTGGGTGGGTCGTATCTGGGCAATTCCACATTTGTTAATCTAACTAGCATCTGTGTAAACTAGTGGGCAGCATTATGAAAGCTAGAATTATTAAACATACAGAAGAACAAGCCTTAATGAGGGTCAATCAGCAACCACAACAATGAATCCTTCTTTCACAAAGCATCAATAATTCTTTGAGAAGGAGCAAAGTACCAATATGGTAGATATGATATACTTGGATTTCCAAATATCTTTTGGAAAAAATCCCTCAGAAAAGGTCCTGAGTAAACTTAGCAGTGGCAGGAGAAAATGTTTTGTTATGTATTGCGAAGAACAGGAAGCACCAGGTAGGATCAAAAGGACAATTTTTACAAAAGAAGGAAGTAAGTCATGGGTTTGAATTCCCATTCTGCTATGAAAGTCTGCTGGGTGACATGGGCTAGGATTGCCAAACCCTAGAGAGGGGATTCTCCATTCCCACACCCAGCTCCATTGCCTGCTGACAGAGAAAATTAATCTAAAAGATGGTTGTTGGGCAATGGTGTGATGTCACTTCCAGGAAAAACCAGGAAATGATGTCAGCCATCTCTAGGAATCAGTGGAAACTCCATGGTTTATCATACCAACTGATGACGACTACAAAATATCCAGTCAGAAAAGTGGCACTTACACTTTACATGGTTGATATACAGTGGCCACATGACTCACCCACCATATCGCCCAGGGGTATACATGATACAGGAAAGCTAGTCAACTGTGAGTGTGCAGCTGTAGCAGCCACCATGCTGTGTCTCATAAATTACCTTGCGCTGCTGGACAACCACTGTGCAGACATAACACTATCTGAAAAGTGACTGACATGGCCACTCGGGACTCAACACAAAATGGATGTGGTGAACAAAAGAAGTTTGAACATTAGTTACACCGCAGATCTTGAAGTTGGCCTGAGCTGTTCTGTTTCTGTTATACCAGATGAACATAGATAGCTGCCCCACATCACTATCACAAGGAGCAGACTCAGGATTCTTAGTGGCATATTTACCTTCAACCATGATTAATTCTTTCTTGGGACAGTAAACTAAGAACTGCATTTTTTAAAAAAAAAATGGCCCTTTGGGGGAAGTTGCAATAAAGAACCAGTTTCTTTTGATTTGAAATCCCGTCCCTCCTCTTTGCCTTCTTGCATTCAAGTCAATGGCAGCGTATGTCTTTTCTTCAGCCTTGACAATCTTGTACCTTTACAGCTTAGCAGGGGGAGAAAAATCCCATATGTATCCACGAGATATATTCACTCAAAACCACAAAGGGGTTTTAATATATATGCCACAGGTACAGGAGCATTATCAATCACAGTGTTAAAGCCTTGATAAGCTCTATGTAGGTGAGTTCATCCTCCATCTCTTTCATCTCTGGATGTCTTGCCGAGTACTTCATTTGGAGAAAGTCCTAAAAGCCATGTTGGGTAACAAGAAGGGATAAAAGTGTAAACCTGTCTGTTCATATTTGCCAGTCCTCAACGTGGAGAGCACAGCAAGCATTCTGTCAAGGAAAATGAGGATTTTCTTTTTGGGCTCCTTTGAATCCTCAAACGATGCATCTTCTTTGTAAGGGAAAAAGGAGTATCTCAATACTTAAGTCAAAATAGCAAACTTTTCAAAGGCCTCGAAACTTGGAGCCAGTGGCGAGGCTTGAGAGTCGTCGACACTCGGATTGTTTGATATGCCATAAAACAGAGAGAGCCCGGGAAAATAAAAGTTCATCTTCCTTTTAAAATGATGGATATGGACAGTACTTTCTCCACAAAGCAAGCTTCAATTATTAACAGCAGGGCTTGCGCTCGACAGAGAGAGGGGCAGACGGAGAGCGAAGGCTGCCGCGGTATCGAGAGTGAAGCCTTTTCCAACAGTAAGTGTCGATTCTTTCTATAGGGAATGTTCTCCCCCCCCCCTTGGCACAGAACAGAACCACTGACGTAGCAAGCTATACGGATCTTTAAAAGTCAGGGTTCAAAACTGCCAGCTAGGTTATTGATTTTTTTACCACTGCCCTTCCCATGGGGTTACAAGGAAGGGTGATGTGTGGTTGATAAGGCTACTTGGGACAGGGTGCTGAGGTTCCATGTACTATCGGGGCGGGGGGGGGAGCCCAAAGTCACCTCCTAACCACTAAAGTGACTAGCTGTTACTCGGCAACAGTTTATTCCATGAAAAGAGAAAAACACCACTGGTTTCTGTACATTTTCCGGCTCTCTGGGTTTTCCTTCCCCCGTTGGTTGTGTCTGCTGATTTGTATTCAGTACAAATGCTCTGTGCAATGTAAACAGTGTTTATAGAGACAATCCTTTTATTATTATAGATAAAAGGCTGCAACGTGAAATCAATTATTCCAAAGGTCCCTGACCTCTTTGAGCCTGCGGGCAGCGTTGTGCCCACTTTATAAAAAAATAGACTTGGTGGATGCCAGGAAAGGTGTCTGCGAGGATGTCGAAGAAGCCTGGATTATTCAGTTACATTCATTCATTAGAATCCTTTTGAGCGATTAAAAATGAACCCCTGATTAAGTAGGTAAATCTAAAGGTATGCTTTTTTGGGGGGGTTAGTACAGGTACTACCAACAGCGATAGCTGCCAAGCTCAATTGGAGAAGAGGCATTCCATCTGTCCTCCCACAAAGGAAGGAATGCCTCCTCCGAGATGCTACCGACTACGGCATGCATCTTCATCATCTAAAAGTACAGACCGTGTGTGTTTTTAGAACTATTCAAATTCAAAATCAAAACCTTCAATGGCACATGAGGGTAAATTAGAATTAGATACAAACAAGGTCTAAGATAAATAAAATCAGATAAAAAGTAAAATCTAAAAGGATAATTAGAGCAATATCAAGAAAACAGGGCCTTAAAGCAAAATCAGACTATTATTCCTTGGCTTTACCCAGAAAGTTAAGGAGCTGCGGTGGCTCAAGTGGTTAAGACGCTGAACTGCAGGCTGTGGAAGGTCAGTAGTTCAGCAGTTCAAGACCCGAGTTGTCGCATGACAGAGTGAGCTCCCATCTCTAGTTCCAGTTCCTGCCAACCTAGCAGATCGAAAGCAAGAAATTGCAAGTAGATAAATAGGTACCACTTCGGTGGGAAGGTAACCGCGTTCCATGCGCCTTGGTGTTTAGTCATGCTGGCCACATGACCACAGAAATGTCTTCAGACAGCGCTGGCTCTTCGGCTTTGAAACGGAGATGAGCACCGCAACCCTAGAGTCGGATTCGATTGGCTTTCAAGCAAGGGAACCTTTACCTTTACCTTACCCAGAAAAGGATAACCCTTGTGCAGTAGCCAAGTATTCCATCAATTGAGAGGATTTATCGGCAAGTAAAAACTGGGTAATTCTTTCTGGTAATTCTTTCTCACCTACATAGAGCTTCTTTCTGGAGATCCAGAAAGGTTAGAAATAACAGGATCAATATATTTATTTATTTATTTGTTTGTTGGACTTTTACCCCACTCTCCTGCCTAGGGTCAACAAGATACTGTTGACGAATCTTACAAAACGTACGACAGTGGGGAAGAATATGAGTAACTGAATCAAGTTCCGATGAACAATATTTAGAACTATTCTTTGTAACGTTTGTCTACTGAATTTTTGTCTCACCCTTCCTCCAGGAAGCTCAGGGTATGGGATACGATTTTCCTCTTGTCCCTTTTGCCATCACAACAACCCTGTGAGACAAGGCTGGGAGGGAATGAGCGGTCCAAGGTCACCCAGCAAGTTTCCAGGTTGAATGGGGATTTGAAGTTAATTTTCTTAGGTACTAGCCTGTTACTCTAACAGAGCAATCCTAAGCGGGTCTACTCAGAATTGTACTCAGGTACTTACTCCCAGGAAAATGTTCTTCAGATCGCAGTGTACGTGTTACACCACACTGACTCTCTCTGTACAAGTGTGTGTTGACTTTGTGCATTGAATAACGATTAAAACCCATATGATTAACCTGCTACAGAAAGACTGGGCAGTAGAAAAAAGAGCCACTTAAATTGGAGGAAACTCTTCAGACTGGAGGAAGGCTTCACACTGCTCAGTGAACTGGCAAAAATTCAGGTGTGCAGCCATGTTGGGCTGAAGCAGCAGAACAAAGTTTGATTTCAGTTGCAAGAAGAAGAAGAAGAGGGAGGAGGAGGAGATTGGATTTATACCCCACCCTTCACTTGGAGTCTCAGAGTGGCTTACAAACTCCTTTCCCTTCCCCTCCCCACAACAGACACCCTGTGAGGTAGGTGGGGCTGAGAGAGCTCTGAGAGAAACGGCTCTTTCAAGAATAGCTCTTACAGAGCTATGGCTTACCCAAGGTCATCCAGCAGCTGCAATTTGAGGAGTGGGGAATCAAACCCAGTTCTCCCAGATTAGAGTCCATGCATTTAACCACTACACCAAACTGGCTCTCAACAAAGTTTTAAACAACAACAACTCATACCTTGAATAAAACTTTGTTGGTCTTGATGGTGCCATGGAACTCAAACTTTGGTATGGTAAAAGCCACTGTTTGATTTGGTCTCCATAAGATAGCCTCTGATGGTTCCGTCTCTCAAGAGTTCATAGAACAACTGTTCTAGTTTCATATGATCACTCAGATGTTATAGATTCAAGGAGGCACATGAACACAGAAAGCTCCCTTACACTGAATCCAACCGTTGGCCTATCAAGGTCAGTGTTGTCTACTCTGATAGGCAGTAGCTCTCCAGGGTCTCAGGCTGAGGTCTTTCAAGTGCCTTCTGCTCCTTTTAACTGGAGATGCCAAAGATTGACTGTGGGACTTTCTGTGTCCCAAGATGCTCTACCACTGAATCATGGCCCTTACACTTAGGGGAGTCTTCTTAGGAACCAATTTTTGTATCTAACTGGCTATCATATGCCTTTTGGACACATTATATTCTTATTGTGACAAAAGCTAGTCAAGGACTATTTAATCTGAGAATACTTGATTGTGATAACACTCGATAGTCCCTTTGGAGCCATAGATGTGTTATGGGCCACCTGAACAAGACATAGAACAAGGATTATTAACAGAAAGGTAATGGCTTTTGTAGCCCTTTTGTGACTCATTCAGTGCCCTATTGCATCTATTATGGTTTATTTAAGCTCTTCCATCAGTGAGGTGCCTAGTGCTACCCAGATGTTGTCAATATTAAGAAGGTAAAGAGAAGAGAGTCACAGGAGGCTTTTGGTGACTCAAAACTTCAGTATCTCCGATGTGCTAGCATTGCCCAACCTGGAGCATTCCAGAGCACGTTTGATTTGGAATGGAATGTTTATCCATTCTCCCCAAATGACAGAGATCCCGCTCAGTCAAGAGCATTTGTCTCATCTGCTCACCAATGACTAGGGTTGCCAGGTCTGGATTGGAAAATATCTGGAGACTTTGGGGATTTGATCCTGGAGAGGGTGGAGTTCGGGGAGGGGAGGTGCCTCAGCATGGTACAATGCCCCCCTTCAAAGAGGCCATCTTTTCCAGGCGAACTGATCTCTGTCAGCTGGGGATCAGTTGTAAAAGTGGGAGATCTCCAGGCCCCACCTGGAGGCTGGCAACCCTACCAATGACAAACCCCTTCCTCTGTGGCAGGACATCAGCTGGAGTGCTTTGCTGCAAGATGGGGATAGAATTAGTCACAATTCACAATGATGATATAAAGTTTGTCTCAAGAGACTTAGATGGGCAAGAGACTGCAGATCTCCCTCTACTTTCCGCTGTGAGCTGCCCTACTTCACTGGTGTTGTTTCCCAGTTGAAAAGCATCCCCCCCTTCCTGGGGTGCTTTGAGCTGGACAAATATACAAACATTAAAGCAGCTAGGAGGTATTTTTGATGGGGTGAGTGGAAGGGGCAACGTGAACCCACCCCACCTGAGCACCTGGTTTATATTTCCAACTATGACTGCTTTAGGAACGAAACCATGCGTAGATGTCTGGGGTTGGCTTGGATCTACCCCCTCCAGTCTCCACAGCATGGCCCAATGGAAAAGCATCCAAGAGGGGCTGAGACAGTAGCATCCCTGGATTCACTGTAGTTGGCTGGGGCTCAGCAGGTGCCCCAGAGGACCAGCCAGGCAGAAGAGGAGACTGCAGTGGGTGTGGCAGCACCTCGTCACCAGGTGAAGCAGTCATCCAGTGGGAAGGAGGGAGAACCAGCAGCATGGTCAGTCAGTGGGAACAGGTGGGAGGAAAGCCTGGGTCAACTGGTGAGAGTTTTCACTCTGATAGGCCTCCAGGGGCCAGCATATAGTCCCAGGGAGGACCTATCATGAGGAGTGCAGGGAGGGAGTTTCAGACCCTGCATCCAGGGGTGGAGAGAGGAAGCAGGCGGTGCACCCCTCTCGTCTCCCCATTCTGTGGCCAGGGAAGCTTGACTCTAACACAACAGCAGAAGGACAGGCTTCAGGACCGGCCGGGGAGAGCATCATGGTCTCATCCTGCCAGTGTCACATGTAGCTGACTCTTTGTTCTGGATAATTGACTGATTCCTGGTGAGCCTGCCTTCCAAATCTCATGAAGTCCAATAACGAAAGATTCTGTTTCGTACTGTAATGACAGTTAACTAATCATTCAGACAGTGAGGAATTTCACATTACCCAGTTTCACCTGGTTTCAATTATCCGTTTTGAAGTGAACTAGTTAACAGGGCTGCCATTTCACACAGGGCTTTATTATCCATTTTGAAGTGAACTAGTACAGGGTCACACAGGGCTTTCCCCTACTGGAAAAGAGCCGGATCAGAAGCGGGTTGGCATTTAAGACTGCACCGCTTTGTTCTCCCGCCGTTCTCCGCCCACATGGGTGAACTTTTTAAAAAACCACGTTCGTTTTATAGCGCTATAGCGCTATAAAGCGAACGTTTTTTTAAAAGCCGGAGAATGCCCGTGCGGGCGAAAAACGGCGGGAAAAAGTGCATCGGAACCGGGAGAGGGAACTGAAGACTACTTGGAAGCGGTTGACAGGTAAAACGCTTCAGCCCCATTTCCTAAACGGGACAGAAGCGTTTGTGTGTGAAATGACAAATATATTCCGGAAGAGAACCGGTTCTAAAACGGGTTCTGTCTGAAATGACAGACCAGAAACCGTTTGGGAACCATTCCTCTTCCAGATTATATCATCTGTCTGAAATTCCTCATATATTATATGGATGCTGAGCCCAACCCCAGTTTGGATACAAACACAATCAGACTCCTAGGTTGTGGCCAGTGGTGGTCACATCACCACCATGTACCAAGTCTCAGAGGATCTAATGTTATTTAGCACTATTTATTTATTTAAAACATTTATGATCCGCCTTCCCTGGGGAGGTCATTCTCCAATCGTGGGGCTGCCACTGAAAAGTGCCTCTCTCATGTACCCACCAAACAAACTTCCTTGGGTGATGGGAGAATCGGGAGGGCCTCTCCCAGTGATTTAAATTCCCAGGCAGGAACATAGGGGGAAAGAAAAGCCTTCAGATACCCCAGGCCTTCAGATACCCCAGTCCAAAGCCATGTAGGGGGTTTAAATGTCAAAACCAACACCTTGAATTGGGCTCTGGGTTGGATTGGTTGCCAGTGTCATTGCTGCAGCATTGGGGTCACATGCTCCCAATGGTTGCCCCCAACCAGCAGTCTACCTGCATCTTTTTGCACTAGCTTCAGCTTCTGAACACTCTTCAGGGTAGCCTCATTCCATGATCCCACGACAACTTATCATAGATAAAAGACAGAGACTCAACGTGGTGTAGCGGTTAAGAGTGTTGGACTAGTATCTGGGAGACCCAGGTCTGAATCCCCACTCATGCCATGGAAGCTCTGGGTGACCTTAGGCCAATCACACTGTCTCAGGCTATCCTTACTTCACAGGGCTGTTGTGAGGATAAAATGGAGGACAGGAGAACAATGTAAGCTGCTTTGAGTCCCCATTGGGGAGATAAGCAGGGTATGCATGAATTAAATAAATAAGGAGACAGGGACAGGTGGGTATCCAAGGACAACCCCTATAGAAACAAAAGCTCTGGATGCTGGTTAGAGATATACAAACATTCCCTATTTCATTTTTGTAATATTTGCTTATATTTTTGTCAATAATATTTCTTTGCGTTTTCAGCACTGGTTTTACAGATTTGTTTGTACTGATTTGTTTGTATTGATGGCATTTAATGTGTAATTTATATGGCATTTATAGGTACAACAGGTTGTATGCTACTACTCTGCTCAACTGAAAGTCGTGCATTCAGTTGGTGTAAGACGTGTGTCCATCTACACAGGAAACACATCTCTGCTGGTGAAACATGTCTTACCTCATGTGTCAACAGTACACAGCTGAGCAGAGTACCATAATATAACCCAATACATGTTTTATGTAAGATATATATAATGCGTTTCTGCTGATGCACAAATAATGTTGAGAAATGTGTACATTTTACAGGAAAAATTCAGTATGAGGAATGATATAATGACGAGAAGATAGAGTTACACATTTGATTTACACAAGTGAGAAACATAATTAATATGAGGATTTGGGGCTGGAAAAAGCTGCCAGGAGAAATTCAAAGTTATCCTGATACTGTATATGCTCACACTGTTACCCAAATAGGCAGTCTCCACTTAAGTTGGGGGAATTAGCTTGGAGACTGTGCAAGAGAAAGGGAACTGGAACTGAGACACCTACACATACCAGGATTGTCCCTCTGAGAACTTTCTGAAATGACCAGGCAGATGTTCAACGGGTAAGGTTTTTTAATTTAAAAAATAAACAAACAAAAGTACATACACACAATAAACACATACAAGTAATAACTAAAAAAAGCAGGGAGGAAAGGGGAAAGCTGTTGAGGGGAAGGGTGATATTTACCGATCCTGAAGAGGTCCATGGAAGCAGCAGGTCAAGGAAGGAAATGACCAGCATTTTGGGAAGTGAGAGAGAGGAGAGCCAACCCGCAAGTGGGAGTGTGTGGAGGGATCAAAGGACACCCACATACTGCTGGGTTAGCAGGGTGACATATTTATAGGGCAAAGCATATCCTGAGGCAGGTTGACTCACTGCCAGAGGACAATGACTTGATGGTTCTATGGAAAGTAGACAAAGGGGTGTGAGAGGCTTGATTTCTCTACAAGCACCAGACAGAAAGGGTAATTGGAGAAGGTGAATAGATGTAAGTGTTGCTTATTCACTGCTTAATCAAGGGTAATGGATGAAGGGAAAGTCAGGCTTGGGTGCTGAAGAGATTATTCTGAGTGAATCAAAAGGTCCTGGGTGACCCCCTTGTTCTGAGTCATGCATCTCGCCCGGACAAAGAGGGGGTAGTAGCCAGCCAGCCAGCTGCTCACACCTTGAAAAATGTTTTCCCCAGGCCTTTGCCTGACTGGCATCCATCTTGGTCCATTTGGCCCAAGCAGTGCCTTGCACTTAAGGTATTGGGGTGATATTAAGAGGGGTGTTTCTGGCTCTTTTAGCTCTAAACTGCCCCTCAGTGGGAGGAGGGGTCTGACTGATAACAGCATGAGTATCCATGGAATGCTGAGATCTATGGGAAAGTTCAAAATCTCCTTCTTGACTACATCCCTGAGATTAAATTGCTAACATGGTGGTGGAAAGTGCTATCAAGTTGTAGCCAATTTATGGCGACCCCGTAGGGTTTTCAAGGCAAGACACATCCAGAGGTGGCTTGCCGTTGCTTGCCTCTGCGGCAAAACCCTGGACTTCTTCGGCGCTCTGCCATCCAGGCTGACCATGCTTAGCTTCTGAAATCTGATGAGATCAGGCTAGCCTGGGCCATCCAGGTCAGGGCTACTGCAAACAGTACTGTATATTTTAGTAAAATAGAGTGGATTGGATCTAGGCTTACCAAGTACTTACCGAGAATCGGCGGGGGACACGTACTTCTTCTCAGGACCATTCCTGTGCGGAAAACAGATGCTCTGCACCATGGCGTCGCTAGGAAGTGACGCCAGGTGATGCTCTGGCAATGGGGCTGGAAACTCGATGGTACCATAGAGTTGCCAGCCCCATTGTCAGAGCATTGTCACTTCCTGGCGATGGCATGGTGCGGCGTGTGTGTGTTACAGGGAGGAATGTCCGGCCACTGAATCGTCCCCCGCTGAATCGTGGTAGGTACTTGGTAACCCTAATTGGATTCCATGGTAGGTCTCCACTGACAGAAGGAATTTGTGTCAGTGGAATGGGATTCCCTTGCCTCACCCCTCTCCTTGCAACCCCAAATGGTCCCTGAAATACAGATCCGAGGCAACAAGAAATCCCCAGGAACAGTATGAAGGGGGAAGTCAAAGGGCTGCAGCAGGAGTAGGAAATTGGTAGGAATCCCCCCACCCAAAAAAATTAAGAGAAGTTTACTGAGGTCATCATCTTGACTTGTTCATACTTCATGAGAAGTATGTCACAACAGACGTTCTTTCTGTTTTGCCATGAATACCCACTGTACCATCCTATTTAATAGTTCATAATGATGAGCACCCAATGTGGAAACAGTGGATTGGCCAGGAAGAAGAAGAAGAGGAGGAGGAGGAGGAGGAGGAGGAGGAGACTGGATTGTACCTCACAAAAAGTATCTGACCTCTTTTGGTAAACAGGATCAGACTAATGTCCCTCTGGTCCAACATTCTATTTGCAGATGAATCAGTCAGATGGCAATGGGCCCTTGCAAGCAATCCATGATTGCCCTGGCTTTCTGTTTGTTGTTGCTCCCAGCTTCTAGTAATCTGCTCTATAAAGCCTCTGAACATATAGGTTCAGTTACACAGTTGTGGCCAACAGCCACTGATGTTAGACTTATCCTCCATGAATGAGTCTCATCCTTTTGAAGGCTTTCACCAAAATCAGTTCAGGATCAGCTAGTTCAGTATTTGCTGAGCTACATTCGAGTCCAGTGGCATCTTAGGGGGTATAAGCTTCCAAGAGTCAATGAACCTTTTGTCCCTATCTGAAAATTTTGTGCTCCTGGACTCGAATTGAGCTCTTCTGCTACAGACCAACACGGCTGTCCTCTGAGACGGCCATGACCGTGACCAACAGAGGAGAGTCAATAGCCCCAAATGACCACTGGCTCCATCACAGTTAAAATGGTCTTGTTGGATTAGGTTGTCTGTATGTGTTAATGACATATATATGTGTGCCAGGCTCCAAGTCTAAAGAACAGCAGTGATACACTGAAGAAAGAAAAGGCCTGTAATGAGTTTGACTGAATCCAGGGAGAATGTTTTTGAAGCAAGGGCTAGTTTTTGAGGTGGGGGAAAGAATGAGAATTATGCTCTGGGGGGTGGGGGAAGGGCAGTCTGAGGAAATAATTTCTTTGCAAATCTGCAAAATCTGACATCCTTTATTGCCTCTTGTCACACATTATTTTATGAAAAAGAAAGAATGAAGAAAAAATTTCCCATGATGTCCCCCTTCCCTTATTAGAGGGAATAACATTGTCGATGGCTACGATGTTAAAGGCTGCAGGGCAGAAAACAGAACAAAAGTTATGGGAGGTACTTTCCAATCAAGCTTTGAATTGTTGAGTTAGCCATTTGTGTGAGGAGACAGACAGGTGTGTTTTTTTACACAAAATAACTAGATTGGGGGCTGCAGCACTTAAAGAGAACCCTTAGGAATCAATTTGTTTTATTTGCAAGCAAACCCCGGAAGGCCATTGGTACTCTAGTCAGACATGGGGCTTCCCCCCTCCTTTTTGTTTGTGGAGATTCAACAGTCATTCCCAAGTAGGCTATAAGGTCTGGAGGCTTAATAGATGGTAAACCATAAAACAGTCCTGTGCAGAGACTAATATGTACTTGGTCGGTGTCGACGTGCTCCATAGTTATTTGAATGGAAGACCGTTAACTTGGCATTGTTATGAACTCACTTGATTAATCCTTTTATTGGGGTTTGAGAACCATACCCCCCAAAAAAACCTTGATTTGAAACTGAGAACTTTGTTACCTAGTTATTTTAGAGAAAAATAACAGCATCATAACTCTGTCAGGGGCAAGGAAAAGGAAAACAGAGGCTCCATTTCTTCCTCTGTGTTTCTAACCACATATTGAATATTCCTCAAGAACATTTCTGTTTGGTGTAGTGGTTAAGTGTGCAGATTCTAATCTGGGAGAACCAGGTTTTATTCCCCACTCCTCCACATGCAGCTGCTGGTGTGACCGTGGGTCAGTCACAAGTTCTCTCAGAGCTGTTCTCTCAAGAGCAATTCTCAAAAGAGCTCCTGAATTTGGGATTAATTGAGTTTGGGTTTTTTTCTGTTATGCTTTCTGTTTTAAGCAGTCTTTAGTAGGATATACTTTTAAAAATACATATGCCCTTGGAAATCAATGAGACATACTTCCAAGTCTCAAGACATACTTCAGAGGGTAGCCATATTGGTCTACAGTAGAAGAGCAAGATTCAAGTCCAGTAGCACCTTAGAGACCCAACAAGCTTTTCAGGGTATCAGCTTTCAAAAGTCAATGTTCCATTCAACCGAATGGAGATCTCTGAGTCCTTATATCCCAGTCAGAAGGTGGGAGGGGTGTTGCAAAAGAGGGCTCAGGATGCAGAGGTACAATGCACATTGTAATCAGCTTGATTAGAGCAGAGGGGAAATGCTTCAGAATAGAAAATTAGTATTGGTAGTGAGATAGAAATCCTACATCCTTGTTCAGCCCTGTCCTGAATTTGTGAATGAACTCAAGTTCAGCAATCTCCTGTTGTAATCTCCCTTTGAAACGTCTCTGTTTGAAGATTGCCACTCTTAGGTCAGCAATGGACTGACATGGGAAATTAAAATGTTCTCCGACTGGTTTGGGGCTGTTGTGGTTTTTAATGTTGGATTTATGTCTATTTATTCTTTTGTGTCCGATGTAGAGAGTGGAAGGACACTGCTGACATTTGGTGGCATATACAACTCTGGAAGATGAACAAGTGAATGAACCCGTGGCAGTATGGCTGGTGTTGCTAGGTCCAGTGATTGTACTGTCAGAGTGAATATGAGGACAGAGCTGGCATCTTGGTTCGTTGCAGGTCCAAGTCCATGTTAAAAAGTGTGTTGTTGTGGGTGAAAAGTTGTTTGTTAGGAGGCTGTCTGTAGGCAAGAAAAGGTTTGCCTTCCAGTGCCTGTGAGAGAGGAGCTATCATTACGAATTTGCTATGAAGTAGTGAGTTCTGTGGGGAGGGAAGGCAGGACAGTATAGCCTGATCTTGCCAGATCTCAGACACTAAGTAGGGTCAGTACTTGGATGGGAGACCACCAAGGCAGATGCTGCAAAGGAAGGCCATGGAAAACCACCTTGGCATCTCATTTGCCTTGAAAGCCCCTTGCTGGGTTTGCATAAAATCAATTGCAACTTATGTGTATGTATGTCTTGAGTTCTGCAAGATCTGAGAGAATTTTCTTATGGCCTTCAGTGTCCTAAATAAGGAGTAGCCAGAGGTCCCAATCTGCCCATGGTATAGTCAAGTGGGTTGGGGGGCAACCCACATGAGGTTGGGGCTGGGACCCATGGTGAGACCACTGTAGTGCTGAACAGATGTTCTGTATTTGACATATCTATTTATTTTCTTTATTTAGAGGCCATCTTTCTCACAGAGACTCAAGATGGATTTTTTAAAAAATTAAAAGGCAACGATACAATAGAATAAAAGCAAAAGGTTCAGAACCACAAATGCAATGAAAACAGTGCAGATAGTAAAACCTATCTAGAAAAAATTCCGCAAAAATTAAAACTTGTGGGGAAAAATGACAAAAACATATAAAAGATATACTTTATAAAACTGCCTTCCTGGACAGTTCCATTTTGTGTGCTGGCATTACTGACCTCTTCAGGAAGCCCACTTCACCAAACAGGAAGCACAACAGAGAATGCATGTTTGGGCATCTGTTGCAAGATGCCCCTTCTTGGTTTCTTGTTTTATATGCACTCACACTTTTGTCAATATAAATAATTCCCTGTTTTTCACTGTTGGCTTTGTAGATTCATTTATACTGTGTAGTGTGTACACGTGTGTGTGTATGCAATTGATACTGTATTTTATACCTTCAAAATACATTATTTGTATGTATAACATTCATTTATTGTTGCACAAATAACATGGAACATTGCACGTGAAGTTTACAGAAAAACATATGGGTGACCGGAAACAGAATGTCGAACCTTGGGTTCAATTTGCACAAGGGGGAAGTGAAATCCTAACAGGTATTTCCAGCTCCAACTAGCAAGGATGTAGAACTCAAACTTGTTTGTTTGTTTAATTTAGAATATTTTTGTACCCACCATTCAGAGTCTGACTTGAGGTGGCTTATAATTTAAAAACTCATTATAAAAAAAAACACTAGAAACAAACCATTAAAAAAACAAGCCAGTGGACATAAGCAGCGTTAAAACTATCGATAAAGCAGACTATTAAAAAGCTTGTAAGATAAAACCCCTAACTAGAAACCTGGGTTCAGAGATGTGTTTTAGCCTGGTGCCTAAAAGAAAGTAAAGTAGGTGCCAGGGGAGGGCATTCCAAAGGTGAGGTGCCACCACAGAAAATGCCCTGTATCTACTCACCACCCACCTCACCTCTGAAAGCAACGGCGCAGAGAACAGAGCTTGAGAAACAGATCTTAAATAATGGGCTGGATCTCATGGAATTCAACCCCATCCCATTGAAAGGAGAAGAATGAGGCAGTTATCTGCCTAATCAGGAATAGTTCCTCAGTCCTTCTTTGCCTTTGAATGATAGATACAAGAGGCCATGAGCTTGAGGAATTTCAGACAGGTGATATATTCCGGAAGAGGAACGGTTCCCAAACGGTTTCTGGTCTGTCATTTCAAACAGAACCGTTTGAGAACCGGTTCCCTTCTGGAATATATTTGTCATTTCATACACAATCGCTTCTGTCCTGTTTAGGAAACGGGGCTGAAGCGTTTTACCTGTCAACCGCTTCCAAGTACTCCTCAGTTTCCTCTCCCGGTTCCGATGCGCTTTTTCCCGCCGTTTTTCGCCCGCACGGGTGATCTCCGGATTTTTTTTTAACGTTTGCTTTATAGTGTTATATCAATCCCATTGGAATGCATGGAGTGTTTTGTTATACTGCTATAGCGCTCTAAAGTGAACGTTTAAAAAAAAAAGCCGTCGATTGCCCATGTGGGCGAAAAACGGCAGGGAAAAAGCGATGCAGTCTGAAATGGCAAACCGCTTCAGATCCAGCTCTTTACCAGAAGGGGAAAGCCATGTGTTAAATGGCAGCCCTATACTGGTTCACTTCAAAACGGATCATTACTGGCTTGAAACCGGGTGAAACTGGGTAATGTGAAATTCCCCCTTGTCTCCAGTCTTTCAACAGCCAGGGAGCAGA
This sequence comes from Gekko japonicus, assembly GCF_001447785.1. Classification (NCBI taxonomy): domain Eukaryota; kingdom Metazoa; phylum Chordata; class Lepidosauria; order Squamata; family Gekkonidae; genus Gekko; species Gekko japonicus. Next base: position 679,372 of record NW_015176466.1, on the reverse strand, counting down.
AAGATGCTGTTATCACCACCTCTTCAGATGCAGAAACAGCTCAAAAATTCAAAATACGACACCTATTAAGAAGCAAGCACATCAGTTTGGGGTAGGGTCACAAGGTATGGCATGGAAACTGGCAGGAGTCCAGGTGGCCAGAGACATGGGAGGGCACCATTGGTGACTCTATGACTTCATTTCCAGGAAAAACCAGAAGTGACATCATGCCTCTCTCAGAATTGCAAAAAAACTCTATATTAAAACCAGAAGGTTTCTAACAATTCATAGAGCCAACTGATGTCACTTTCAGTTTCCCCTGAGAAGTGACATCACACTGTCACCAATTGCATTTTTTAACATTATTTTTCTCCTGCCAGCCACAGGAGCAGTGGAAGGAAACAGGAAACAGGGGTGGGGGCTACCTCTGATGAGAAAATGGCAGCTCTACTTTGGGGAAATGGTAAATCAACAAACAAGGAAAGAATGGCACTACAAATATCACAGTATCACCAGGAATTACCTTTGAAATTGCCGTAAATCTCCTTTGAATGTAAATTACTACAGGAGACGACTAAATTAAACCTATGGAAGAACTGTACACGTTGAATTAATGATTTTCACACCTTTGTAGTCATATTTGTTTGTTAATGAACTGCTGAATTATCTCCCCCCCCATTATATATGTTTTTAATTCTTCCACCCTCCTCCAAGGCTACATCATAATCTAAATAAAGAACATCTTGTACCAAACAAAGGAACTGAGGGGAAAATCTGTCTCACTTTCTGTTCCTATACAAGTGATGTACTTGTATTGCCCCCCCCCAAAATCCCCCATAAACAAGCAGTTCTGACTTGCAGCCATTTTCTTCCTTCACACAATCAACTAACTTATGGCATATGCCCTAACATGAAGCCTGGCTTCTCCACATCCCACCAACCCGGCTGGAAGGAGTCTCAGATTAATAACAGCCTCCCTGCCAAGGAACCTGAGGTGCCCTCTCTGGAAGGGGTGAAACAAAATTGCCTTTATGTTTGTTCCAAAGACAGAGGTCTCAATTTAGGCTTGGCACACCCTTCGGCATGCCTTCTATTGACGATAACTGCCGTCAACTACCACTGTCTGCAAAGGGCTCAGCCGTTAAGGGTGTAGCTGAGACCTGGTTTTCACATTCTGTCAGCATCATCTTGAGTAGCCTTTTCCCAACACACCTTTGCCTTTGTTCTTTTTTCAGTTTCAGCCAAAGGTTTCTCACAACCCCTAAAGGGGTTTGAAGCTAGTTTTTCTCACCTCTTCCTCAACAATGAAATGGAGACTCGGGTTTCTCATTTAAGACTATGCAAATGAGTGCACTTTCATGTCCAAATGAGAGAATTCATCACAAGGCTCGCATAACAAGCCAGCTTAACTCTTGGTCTCCCAAGTGGCCAATGAACCACATGTGGCCACCCAACAGAGGCACTATACCCTCCCTCAGAGCTTTGATATCTGTCAGTTGGCCATGTTGTTGATGGAATTTTCTCCAGGTCCATTCCATTGGCCCTTTTTAGGAGGATAGTAGCAACATTTCTTTCTCTTCAGGTTCTTGAGTCATATGTTCCATATGAACCATATCTGTCCTGGCTACCTGTGTCCTCATGAGTATTTCCATAGCTTGATATTGTCCGGACTGGGCCTTCTTTGCATGCCAGATATGCAGGAAGTAAGACTCATGGGCATGTGATAGAGGGCCTTCTTCATACTTGCCCACAAGCTGTGGAACTCACTCCCCTTGGAGAATCAAATAGTCTCTTCACAGATTGAACACTATGGCTGCTATATATATGGCACTGGAGAATGGCGCACTGGCCTTGCCTCCAACACCAATAGGTGTCCACACATTCTGATGTATCCACGTGTGGTTAAATTAAAATCCTAAGTTAAATGTAGGATCTTAACATTGTGTACCGACCCAAATTGAACAATTTATTTATTTATTTATCGGTTTAATTTATACCCCGCCCTCCCCGCAACGTGGGCTCAGGGCGGCTTACAGTCAGGCATAAGCCAGTATCAAATATAAAACATTTTTAAAACCATTTAAAAACTCAACAGGACAATAGCATTATTATTAACAAAGTGCTCTGTTCTTCCACAAGGTAGCATATTGCAACTGCCCCGCCAGCTCAGCGTCGACTGCTCAGGGAGACACTGGTGTTCTCTCGTCCAGGGCCAGGCTATGATGGTAGTGATCGTAGTGGCGGCTCCTACTCATACGCCTGGCGGAAGAGCTCCGTCTTACAGGCCCTGCGGAACTGTGCAAGGTCCCGCAGGGCCCGGATCTCCTCCGGAAAGAATATGTGGATGGCCACGGGCATCAGAGAAGACTTTGGCATGAGGGGTCAGAAGTGAAGTATGGCACAACTCTTCCATTCCTATACTATATAATGTGGAGAGCAGCTGCATTACCTGAATCAGCCCAGAGGCAATTACATTTGGCAACAGAACTCTAGACGTTCATGTTGGTTATCAGTAAATCACAGGTTTCTTTGAAGCTTCACCAAGAAATGTGGCAGTTCCACCTACCAAGGAAGTCTCAATGGTTTCTCCCTTTTAAATGTGCCATATAGAGAGTAATTCAACTACAAATTCTTTTTTTTTAAAGTTGGGTGCATTTTTGCATGCTTCTCCTCCCATCTCCTACTAGTTCTCTGCTCCACATGAAGCTGCCCTATATGGAAACAGACCTATCAAGATCCATATTGTCAGACTGGCAGTGGGTCTCAAGAGTCTCAGGTCTTTCATACTGTTATTCTTGTTGTTGTTGTTGTTGTTAGTCATTCAGTCATGTTTGACTCTTGGCGATTCTATAGGCCAGCTCTCTCCATGTTTTCCGATCTTGTACTGTTTCTTTGAGTTCTTCCATGTTCAGGATGGTGTTGACTTTTACAGTGTTTAGCCACCATGTCCTTTAGCGGCCCAGCTTCCTTTTGCCGCTAACTAATCCAAGCATAATTGCTTCTTCTAGTGAGTTTTTCCGCATGACATGGCCAAAATAAGTCAGTCGCAATTTTGTGATTTTTCCTTCCATTGGCATGTCTGCTTTTATGTGTTCCAGTAACTGCTTGTTTGTCACCTTTGCCGTCCAAGGAATGCGCAGGAGCCTTTCATACTATCTACTGCCAAATCTTTTTCACTGAAGATGGTGGGGTCCTTCTGCATGCAAGGCAGATGCTCTACCACTGATCTGCAGCCCCTCCAAATTCCTAAAAAACAAACAAACCACAAAATCAAATAGAACACATGCACAAGTTTAAGTGCTCTGTTATGCACATTTGCACATCATGTAGAGATAGCACTTTATGTCGTCACTGTCCCATGTGACCTTTAGATCTGCGGCCACCCATGCAAACACAGAACAGATCACCAAGCAGAGCTTCCCTGCTATCAGTGGTGGGCTGATGAGGGGTGCCACCAGAGGCCACTTCTGGCCCTGGCCACTATCTACTGCCACCGCTGCCTTCCTCATTGTGCCACACCACTCAGAAGCCACAGCAGATAACTGTTCCTCCCTCCTGTTTCCCAGGTACTTTTAAATACAGTGCAGCAAGCCATGCACACCCACTAGGACTTTCCAAGCCATCACATCCCATGAGAGTTTGGGAAGCCCTATTGGGCATGCATGACTTGCTGAATTGTGTTTAAAGATGGAGAATGGGGGAGAAAGGAGTATGAGGTCTTCTGGTTCCTAGGAAGGGGCTGGGGCGGCAGCAGGGGTAAGGTACCCCCCCTCAAAATCGGCCTCCCAAGGATATCACCTAGGGGTCCCATCCCCCCAGTGGGAGCAGGGCATTTCCACCCTCCATCCCCCTGCTCACATTTCTGAAGAGAGAAAAAAATTAAAAACTCACAGTGTTGCATGTGGTGCTATGTCATTTCTGGTTTTAAAAAAGGAAGAGACATAGGGTGCCTCTATGAATTGCCAGAAATTCTATATGCTTTTACCATAGAGTTTCTCCTAGAGCTACCAGTGTCACTTCCGGGGAGGGGAGGGTTAGCAGAAACGGTATAACACTGCAACTGGTATCACAGCCCTGCATCTCTACCCACTCTTATTTATTTATGTATGTATTTATTTTATTGGATTTGTATCCCGCTCTCCCTGTGTCCTGTCTCAGAGTGCGTAACTTTATGATAAAAGTTTCCAGGCACTGCCTGGCAATCCTAGCCTCACCTCACCTTTCCTCATTGAAGAACACACTATGGCTGCTGTTTAAATTCCTTGAGATGCATAAGATCCAGCAGTGAACAGTTTAGATTTACTAAAAAAAAAATTAAATGTATTTTTCTCTTTTGCAACTCCAATCTATTCCTATGTGCCCAAACTTTCTTACCCTTGCTTTATCATTTTTTTAAAAATCATACTTTTAATAGTATTAAAAAGCTTGCTCTAGGCTTCTCCCATTTATCTATGAGACAATAATAAAAAAATGTAAATATAGAGCCACAAAACTGTATTAAGGTCATGTTAAGGATATGACTAATACCCGCAAAAGCCAGAAGTTGCAAGCTGAGTCTCATCTTTTGCATACTCTTCCTGGTTCTGCAGCACATGTATTAGGTTGATCTCCTAATTAAGTTTGGTTTTTCCCCTCATCTTTTCTTTCTTTCTTTCTTTCTTTCTTTCTTTCTTTCTTTCTTTCTTTCTTTCTTTCTTTCTTTCTTTCTTTCCCTTTGAGAGCCAGTTTGGTGTTGTGGTTAGGAGTGTGGACTCTAATCTGGGGAAACTGGGTTTGATTCCCCACTCCTCTGCATACAGCTGCTGGTGTGACCTTGGGTCAGTTACAAGTTCTCTCAGAGCTATTCACTCATGAGCAGTTCTCAAAAGAGCTCTCTCAGCCCCACCCACCTCACAGGGTGTCCGTTGTGGGGAGGGGAAGGGAAAGGAGATTGTAAGCCACTCTGAGACTCCGAGTGAAGAGCAGGGTATAAATCCAATATCATCCTCCTCCTCCTCCTTCTGTTCCCTGCTGTGTAATTCAGTAACAGCAGGGAAAAATGGAGGGGGGGGGGGTTGGCATTCTTCTGATGCTGCAAAGTCACTTCCAGTGTGAACTCAGAAGTGATGTAATCACATCAGGGTAATGCCCTAGGATTCCCAGAGAATTTACGGTTTTACCACAGTGTTTTGGTGGGATCCTAGAACATCACTCCAACCTGGTGATGTCACTACCAGATTTGCACCAGAAGTGACACTGCAGTAGCAAAATTATGCTGACTTATGTGTCTCCCCCCCCCCCTAAAAAATCTCCCATTGGACTGGCAACCCTGCCCATCAGGAACTTTCCCAGCAAGCTAATAATGGCCAGTCTGCCCATGTCCAGGGGTGATGCTACCATCCCATGTATTAAATATTAATGTCTATGAAGTACATCCAGACATTTTCATTTCCCGGTGCAGGTCGGCTGACATTGCTGATTTCCAACCAAAAGTGGCCTCTTAGGTGAAGATCAATGGCAGGTGAATAAGGGCTGCTGAGTCAAGCTCTAGGCAGCTGACTTTACCTGTCTGCAATCTGGCCCAATGGTAGCTTTCAAACAGAAACAGGAAAGAAGGGCTATGTGCTAAGTCTTGTTTATCCTGTCTCTGCCCTTTCTTGAATGGAAATGCAGAGCTTTGTATTTATGAACTGTATATAGCCGATATCTTCAGTGAGACAAAGGCTTTGCAGAATGAGCTCAAATTATAATTCCCCGTTTTCTGCTCGTTAGCCTTTTAAAACAAAAACCAGCCCACAAATTAACATAACATGACTGTCCTACTATAGTGGGCCTTAATTACAAATTGGCATATCATTGTCCTAGACCAATATTAGTTCTCTGATATAAAACAAAAAAAATGCAAACAACAATTACAAAATGACTATAAGAAGGGGAAAAAACACATTTTCAGCTGAGATAAATAATAGCTCTGAAACTTCTGTTTTTCATTCACGCATCTTTCCCATGTTCACTTGACATGGTGCATATATTTCCGCTTATTTTCACAGAAGATTGAGAAACTCCAAAGAAGGCAAAAAGGAATTCAGTTGTATATGTTAACAAAGTGTAGGGATTTAATTACCTAATATTGTAGTTTTTCTTACATAGTTATTCTGTGCAGTTACTAGAAAACATTTTGAGGAAATAAAGGAGAGCTAAAACATTTTGTGTACCTTGTCTTAAAAAGCATTTCACTCATCATTCTTTTTAAAAAAGAAATACAAGTTTTGTTGGCTTTTTAAAAAAATATCCTAAATGTCCAATGCATGTTTATGACAGTGAAGCAAACTCAGATCAAATGTCAAGAGGGAGAGGTGATTCACATATTTCCCTTTGCTTCTATGCAGCATTGCATTTTATTCAGGACGGTCCCTGAAATTCTTTTCAGCAGAATGCAGGGTACTGCTGGAGGAAGGAGAAAGCAGGGAAGACTTACTGCTACGAATTCCTTCCATTTGTGGAAGTTAGGATCCAGCCTAAAGTTTCTAGTCACATGGATTTGTGAAGCTGCCTTATACTGTATCAGACCTTTTGGTCCTTCCAGAATAGACAGCAGCTGTCCAGGGTCTCCGGTAGATGTCTTTCCCATCACCTACTACCTGATCCTTTTTAATTGGAGGTGCCAGGGACTGGAACATTCTGCATGCCAAGCAGATGCTCTACCACTGAGCCACAATCCTTTTGATGAGACACAGACAGATTTTCAGATCTCTGAGCAAGACTGAAGAAGACTCCCAGCAATTATTGATGGGGCTTCAGTGTCCAATACAGCTCCCATTTCACCAGCTCTTCCACAATAATCTGTTGTCAATCTTCTGCTGAAGCAGGAGGTTGACAAAAGCCTCCTTGTGCCGGAGGCTGGCAGTGGCTCGGATCCTATGAATGAGTCACGTGCCTACTAGAGAGTCTCTGCCACAGAGCATGTTTTCACTTCCGCTAAAACTTTTGATTGCACAGGGACCACTGAAAAACATCGATCTTCTGCATGAAAGTTTGATCAGAAGAAGCACGCTCCGTGGCAGAGATGACATAGTGTGCAGGCAACTTGCTCATGATATCCGTGCATGCCACTGCTCTTACGCAAATGCTTCCCCGGGATCCAAAAAAGACAAGTTCTTAGACATGTCCACTGCAAATGTTTTCGAACACCGAGCTTTCTTATGTATGTATTTATTTAGTTATTTTTATTCTGCTGCAAATGGCTTATATAATTCCCTTTTCAGACAGACAGACAGACAGACAGACAGATAGACGATAACCCCGACTAAATACCAACATTTTAGTTGCCAAATGGAGACAAAGAAGAAGAAAGCACCCTGAAACTAAAAAAAAAAGCCATTACTTCAGTTGTCTCATCACCCATTGCCTAGGGGGGGGGGATAACCCCAGCCTTTGGATCAATGCCAACAAATGCCATTTAGGTATTTGCATCTGTTTATGCTCTCAGTCAAATGGCTTTTGTCTTAGCCTTGACAATGAAGTGCAAATGTTCTGACCCCGACAAGCGGTTCTCATACCTAGGATAAAAGGTATTTATTCCCACTTTCTAAGAGGACGGGCACATATTTTAGCCTTCTTTCTTCCTCTTTACCAGCTCTACCCTTTTCATGGTACTTGTCCGTGACAAGCCCAGCATAATTCAGCTTCTCTGTCTGTGGAGAATCTCTCGCACACTCTTTGGCTGGTCTTCTCAGAATGCACATCAAAAGCTGGGCCACTATATCACTTTGAACATCAGAACACATCTTACTTTTATTGACACTCTTACCAATGGGACTGCCAAAACAATGTCATTTTATGTGGCTGTAGGCGCTGTAACCCACCCTCCTTCGGAGCTGATACCAAGCTCCTAAAAACAGGATCAGTAATAGTAATAATGAACACATCAAACAGAGTAAAGGTATGGTCCCAAACCCAGGATGATCTTTTAAAATGCACACAAAATAAATCTAATCCACTTCACATGAACAGAATAGTCACATAATTATTATTTTTTTAAATACCAACATTTGTTGTGGAAAAACTATAAACAGTATTCTGAAGTACTGCTACTCATGAAAGTGTCTCAGATTAATTACAAAGCTTTGATCAATGCAATCAACTGAAATAGTAATCTGTTGGGGAAATCATCCTAAATTTGCTTGTAGAAATTTATTCGGTCCAATGGAATATTGCCATTGGTCCATTACAAATGACTGGAGCAATCCAGTATTCCCGGATGTGTCTAGAAAAGTCCACCGAGCCTGATGGAGGAAATGAAGGATGCATTTTGACTTGCATTTTCCCCATCAGCTACATCTGTGTGTGTGTGTTTGTGATTTATTTCTTTACATGGATAATCTATTAAAGTGAATTATTCTTTTAAAGTAGGATGGATTTGTTTTGCATTTATTTTTACTGATGATTTTGAATTTTTCCTCTCTGTTGCTCTTTCAGCCCCAAAATTCCTATTTCCATTTTTCTGTCTCCCTTGTGTACGTTTTTCTGTTTTCATGCATTTTTACTCCCCTGTGAAATGTACACATCTTTCAATTTTATATGAAGATCAATTTTAAGTATATTTGTTTATCAGTTAGTCAAAAGTATACACTATACATATAGTGTGTAAATCAATGACATGCACTGTACATATACCATATACATATATAAATGTGTATGCTTGCAAATTAATCTACAAAAACAGAGACTGAAGCTGTCAAGAAAAAAAATTAAATTTAATCAACATATTAAAAAATGAAGTAGGGAAAACCTGCTCACCCTGTGTATTTTCAAATCAACCTTCTGTGTGTTAACTTACAGAATATCAAGCATCTAATGTTAATTATTTAAACCCCTATCTTTTTTTAAAAAAAACCTACAAAGTATACTTACACGTCTTTTGCCCAAATTAAATACTGTGACACTGGCTACAGAAGTTGCTTATAAGAGTTTGAATCAATACACAATGTAAGTCTGAACCCACCCACATTTTCAAACTAAACAAATGAAATCGAGTCTGAAAAATCGACGTTTGCAATCCTTGCATTTATGTTTTTTAAAACAGAATCCATTTACATTCTGTTCAGATGATTTTTATCGTGTATACACGTCTAATTAGCGGGATCGTGCCAACCTTGTGAGGAAGAATTATTGTCAGCGTTGTGCCGTGCGGGACACCCTTTTCCCAAGATTTACAGCCGGACTGTTCCTGAAGTCTGAGCTCTGTACCGTGAGATCCGTCATTTACATAAGCAATCTTTAAAGTTCATGATTAATATCATGTTTCACCGAACAGAACTGGTAAATGGAGAAGATTTGGTGTAAGACTGAACCTGGTGAAAGGCGACAGCATTCTCTGATTTCAGCTCTGATCTTTTTTAAAGGACACCCCCCCAATTCCTAAAATATTTGGCAAGGCTGCTTTAAGATCAAACGTAAAATAAGAGTATTCTGAGGAAGCACACAAATTAAGCCTCCAGCTAGATCTGTGACATAAATTTAAGATCCAAGCTTAACTGTTCTGGTAATGCTGATAAACTCCATGCTGAGAAAGGAGCCTTTAAGCTTGCTTACCGAGGGCTAGGTTAAAAATTAATTCCTAACCCCTAGTGAGGGGTAGTGTGAAGTTCTGAGGGCATATTCTCATAAACATGCAAATTATATACCCAGAGGAGCATTCACACACACACACATCCAGCACTGGGACTAACTTTAACTGACAATAGAATAGGTTGTTCTCTTCAATTCAAACTTAGATATTTAGGGCTTTATCTCACAGAAAAACAGATGCTTTGTGGACACTCACGCAATGTCAGCCTACCTTCCATCTGCCTCTGGCCCTATAACTAAGGCCTAGTACTTACAGACAGTAAGTAAACTAATTTACACCTGGAAGCTGGACTATTTCAGAGTACAAGAGGAGATTGACATGAGTACAAAAACAACAAAACAATTCAAACTTGGATAGTTAGTGCCTTACCTCATAGAAAAGCAGATTGTTTTGTGGACACTCAACCAAAGTTGGCCTACCTTCCATCTAGGGATGCCAGCCTCCAGGTGGGACCTAGGGATCTCCCGGAATTACAGCTCATCTCCAGGTAACAGAGATCAGTTCCCATGGAGAAAATAGATGCTTTGGAGGGTGGACTCAATGGCATCGTACCCCACTGAGGTCCCTGTCCTCCCCAGGCTCCATCCCCAAATCTCCAGTTTCCTAATCAGAATCTGATAACCCTACCCCCCCCCATCTAGGGTTGCCAGGTCTGGGTTGGAAAATACCTAGAGACTTTGGGGGTGGATCCAGGAGAAGGTGGGGTTTGGGGAGGGGAGGGGCAACAGCATGGTACAATACCATAGAGTTCACCCTTCAAAGCAGCCATTTTCTCCAGGGGAGCTGATCTCTGTCAGCTGGAGATCCATTGTAAAAGCGGGAGATCTCCAGGCCCCACCTGGAGCAGGCCAGCAACCCTATTCACATCCCTTGACAGTGGCCAGAGTTGTCCTGGAAACCCTACTTCCATCTCCCTCTGGCCCTTATCTGAGGCCTAGTACTTACAGGCAATGTAAGCTTATTTAAACCTGGGCTGTACAACAGACAACGAGAGGAGATTCTCATGATGAGCACAAAAACAACAAAATAATTCCCTTCACATAGAAAATTAGACGTCAGCAGGGGTCTTGTTGTAGAAAAAGAGCTGCCGGAGCTCATTAGCATAACTCATTAGCATAACTTATTTGCATATGCCACGCCCCCTGACATCACCGGAAGTGACAGAAGGCCACACCCCCTGACATCACCGGAAGTGTGTCAGAAGGCCCGGCTACTTACCCTCCTGCTTCATCCTCATTCCCAAACGGAATGAGGATCGAAGCAGAGGGCGGGGTAAAGAAGGGGGCGGGGCTTCACCACGTGACCGCCCCGCCCCCTAGAGGTTCTCTTCCGGAGCTCCATACCTGAGAGCTCCCCCCCGACTAGAGCCCTGGACGTCAGGCAGAAGAGCTGCAGCAGGAGCAGACTAGAAAATTAAGGCTGCCAACTTCCAGTTAGGACCTGGAGAGCCATGTTTTCTGAAGTCTGGAGATCCGCTGTAATTCTGTGAGACCTCCAGGACCCACCTGGAGGTTCGTAAGCCTAAATGCGCCTGATAACTCTCTTCTGAATATAGTCTAATTTATCAGTCTACCTTTTTAACTGTAATGTCCAGGACTCTGGATAGGGTTGCCATGTCAGAGTTGGGAAATACCTGGAGATTTTTTTTGGGGGGTGGAATCTACAGAAGGCTTGGTTGGGAGAGGAGAGGGACCTCAGCAAGGTATAATGCCATACAGTCCACTTTCCAAAGCAGCCCTTTTCTCCAGGAGACCATATGCAATTCCATGAGATCTCCAGCCACCACCTGGAGACTGGCAACCTTAAAGCTGGGTGACATTTCAGCAGTGCTGAGTGGAAGCCCTACAGGCCAAATCCAGGAAATTATGATTCCGGGAAGAGAGAACGAGAGAGAGAGAACCTCTCCTAATTTGGGCTAGCCTGACAGTCGTGTTTTACCTGCAAGAACAAGTGTGTCTTGAAGTACTTCCCCCTCCCCCCCCCCGCAATCCTCAACAGTGCAGTACACAGATAAAGGTAATGGAGTTAATGCTGCAAGTGACAGATTTTAATTTCAATGCAAGACTGTCTGCTTTGGCTTCTTAGGAAATACAACCAGGCAGCATTCCAGGAAAAACATCTTCTCTTATTTTAATGATCTAAGAGCCCAATCCGGCAGACAGCCACTGTGGGGTTTTTCCCCCAGTTTTTTGTCTCAGTCCCACCATAGCGGCGTCACTGTGAGGACTTCTTCTATGGGGCCAGAGCATCTAACTTCCCTCTGAGAGGCAAGGTACTTTACTCTTTTCACAAGAGCTCTGAGCTGAGAATGCAGGAACCGCACAATCAGCCAGCCGGATGTACAGGATGCAGGGCCAGCCTGGATGAGACTCTGGAAGTTCCATGCAGAAAGCTACCTGGCATATATTATTTTTTAAATGGCTGACCTGCAGGACCCTGATTCAGATTGGGACTAGAGCATGGGGAGCAGGTGGGGTTCAGTTTCTTCTTGTTCCCCTGACCTGAAACAACCCTGCAGAGCAGCCAGTTCAAGCAAACATCTAAGTCCTGATCAGTATGTTGTTATTGATTCATTTAGAAGAAGAAGAAGAGATTGCATTTATACCCCGCCCTTCACTACCCAAAGGCGTCTCAGAGCGACTTACAAACTCCTTTCCCTTCCCCTCACAACAGACACCCTGTGAGGTAGGTGTCTAGTTTACATCTCAGTTTAGTTTACATCTCAGCTCCACCTTGCCTTCAAGGAACTTAGACAGTGTACATGGTTCTCTCCTCTCCTCCATTTCATCTTCACAACAACCCTTTGAGGTAGGTCAGGATGAGAGAGAGTGACTGGGCCAGGGGTCTCCCAGTGAGTCTCATGGCAAGAAGGGATGTCAACCTGGGTTAGGGTTGCCATCTTCCCAATGGGGGCGGGGTTTTTCCTGCTTTCACGGCCTCCGATATACCGCTGGCGGGGGAGCCCCATCCCTGAAGTGACCCATCACACCGAATGTGCCCAGTGCAATTATGTCACCCAGAGGTGACATCACCGCACCGAGCACGCCATTCAGAGGACGCTCTAGCATTTGGGTAAAAACTCTATGGTGACCATAGAGTATTTTACCTAAATGCTAGAGGGTCCTCTGAACAACGTGCCCGGTGCAATGACATCACTTTCAAGTGATGTCATTATGGTGTGTGCACAAAGCGCATGCAATAGAAGACCCCAACAACCAGGCTGGAGCCCCCCACCAGGACACAGGTAAGACCTGATAACCCTAACCTGGGTTGTCCAAGGCCTAGTCCAACTACTATGCCACATTTGCTCAGGTGTGCCAGTTTGCTCCAGCAGGGCGAATAGAAGCTCTGCGACAGTATTTCAGGTGCAACATCTTTTCTGTCCAGGAAGGACCAAAGCTGGTGAAAGGCACCCCTGCTCACCACTGCCACCTGTTTGTCCAACAAGACACCAGGGTCCAGGAGCACCCCCAAGCTGCGAATCCGCTCCTTTAAGGGGAACGCAACCCCACCCAGAACAGAGGATAACCCATTACCCAGGTCAGGCCTTCCCCCACCAGTAGCACCTCCATTTTGTCGAGGTTAAGTTTTAGCTTGTTAGCCCTCATCCATTCCAAAACTGCCTCCAGGCACCTGTTCGTGGTTTCCACAGCCTCCCTGGGATCTGCTGTTCATTGCTGCTGCTCCCCAAATAAGCCATTTTCACCAGGAGAACTGCTCTCCAATGGCTGGCAACCCTAGATCCAAATTGGGATCAGTCCTGGGTACCGATGCTTCCTATCATTCACATCTGCACCTGAACAGGGCTAGGCACAAACAGCGCATAATAATTCCTTAATAGCCTAAGTCTTCGCTCAGACTCCAAGATTCTTGGTTCAAGACCCATCATCTGCAGCAGCCATAGGAGAAGGCCATCACTCTGGATTGTAGGAAAACAAGCAAAGCCGCTGGGGAGTAGGTTATGCCAAATAATTTGGCGTTTTAATTGAACGATTAGTCTAATCATTGCATAGACCTGTCTTGCCCAACTGATGGCTTGTTTCCTTGATGCAGATATCGGTAACTATACCAGTCGTAACGTGCACCAAACTGCTGAGAACTACAAAATGTAGCCCTTGGAAAGAGTTAAAACGCATCATTAGGAGCCATGCCAGAACTTTTAGGGCCTTCCACTACCAGATGAATGGCAATATCTCACAGTATCATCGCACCCTGGGGGGGCAGAGGGCTATTATCATCCAGCTTGTTCAGAATAGAGATGGGCAATGGGCTGAAGATTTTGTTTCACACGCATCAACAATCTTGCCAAAAAATTTTTAAAAAAGAAAAGGAAAGGGACAAGCGAGAATCACACTCAGGATATAAATATTTTTTGTGAGCATACGAAGGCTTATCAAACCCTCTATTTTCCTCAAGTGGTACACTTTGGCGCGGTTCAGACATAACACAAAAACACAGTTTAATTAAACTATTGTTAAGTGTGATCATCCAAAGATGTGGCACACCACTAGCTATGGTTGGCTATGGGTCCCTCAAGCCAGGATCTAAAAACATTGTTTCAAACTGATTTATTAACCACGGTTAGTTTTAACTATGGTTTCATGTGATGTGTGAACATAGATAGTGTAGCTTAGTTCGGGGTTGTTCCCCAGCATGTCTTTCCTCACACACTGCCCAGCTACTGAGCTACCTCAGGCAATAAAACTGGCATGTGTCAAGCAAAACTAAGATCTGAGAGCTCTTCTGTGAGACCAATCCTGATTTCATAATCTGAGCACAGTTAAAATAAACTTGATTTCCACATGATCTCTAACCTGATCATAGGTTAGATCAGCATACAAACAGATCCTTGCTTTCTTCCAGGCTTGGGTCAGGAGGAATGCCTTTTCTACCAATTGAGGGGACCCAGACAGCTACGTATGATTTTGTGGAACTAGGTTTATTTAAACTATAAAGCTTCCCCTCAGTTCCCAGACATTAAGGTAGTAAGGGTCTAGGTTTTGGGTTTGCTGCCGTGAGGTAAATTTTGTGGCGAGCAAAAACAACGCAGAGATCACTGAGGCAGGAGTTGTAAATTAACAACACAGACGATATATTTATTTAGAAGATGGTTTCAAAGAACATATCAGCAGCATAGGTCTCCAGGTAACCAAAGGAGAAACCTGGCTGAGGCATATAAGTTTAAGGTAGCTATGGCCTCAGAGTGTGATTTGAACTCTCTTTAAGGCTTATTGGTACAAATAAGCTTTTACTAACTAGCCACTTCGTTGGATCCTCTCTTATATAGAATTCCAGCCACATCAGCCTGTCCTTTCCCAAGAGTCAGACTAAATGGGACAAGGTCTGCTCATTAACAGAGACAGGACTAACAACTGGGTACAACCGAGAGCCAGTTTGGTGTAGTGGTTAAAAGTGTGGACTCTAATCTGGGAGAACCAGCTTTGAGCCCCCATTCCTTCACATGCAGCTGCTGGCATGACCTTGGGTCAGTCACAGTTCTCTCACACTGTTCTCTCAGGAGCAGTTCTTGAAAGAGCTGTCTCAGCCCTACCTACCTTATGGGGTGTCGTGGGGAGGGGGAGAGAAAGAAGATATTAAGCCACTCAGGGGCCCCGGTCACACGGGAGACTTTGGCTTGGGAGAGGGACGGATTGGGGGCGCAGCAAACGGGCACGATCTCACCGCAACATCTGGGAAGCGGCACGCACCCGTCCCCGATCCGTCCCTAAACCCAGGAAACCCACTGCAAAAAAGAACCTCCTACAGAGGAGGACTTACCTGAAGCACCACTGCAAGCATGGCCATGGGATCGCCACCCCGCCTGTCATCCGGATCAATCCAGGCTCCCCTCCGAACTGCGCATGCGCACACATGCGCAGTTCGGCTGTCGCGCTCTTTCTTCAGTGGCTTCCCCCCGGCATCTGATCGTGCTGGGGAGGAAGTGCGCGGCAGCTCAGGGGATCTATGTGATCCCGCCGCTGCGTCTCTCTTTTGGTGCGGCTTTAGAAAGCCGCACTTTGCCCGTGCTATTCCCCCCCTCCCCGTGTGGCAGGGGCCTGAGACTCCTTAGACTCCTCCAGGAAGTGAATGGGGGGGTATAAATCCAACCTCCTCCTCCTCCTCCTCCTCCTCCTCCTCCTCCTCCTCTTCATCTTCTTCTTCTTCTTTCTCTCCCAGAGTTAGGGTTAAACCACTTTGCCATGCTATCTGGCAGAGCTACTCTTATTGTCTGCTCTTTTGCTGAGCTAGACCTGACCTATCCCTGCACTCTCCCTGAGGCAGACCCGAACTCTCTCTCCCTCTGTACATTCCATCCCCCTTCTGAAAGGCAATTGGATGCTGGAGCAGCACTCCCAAAAAGGCTCAGATGAATAGCTGCTTTCCTGTTCAGGGGCAGGACAGCCCTCCTGTCCATCACAAATGTATATTCCCCCTATGGAACATGGCTGCATCAAATAGTCTCTAATATTTGACACTGGGTTTGAAATTACCATGCATATCTAGAACATTTATGTGCCACCTCTCCAGAGGCCTGCTCATGGTGGCTCACAAAATATACAATAAAATCATAACAGCAGCATAAAAACAATCACCATAAAACGCATCCAGAGCATTAAAAACAACATAAAACCCAGGAAAGACGTAAAAATAGCATATGGAATGTATTGAAGCACATAACCAAAAAAGATATTCAGCAGGTGCAGGTGGATAGTTGTGTTAATCTGTAGTAATAGAACAAAATTTAGGTTCAGTAGCACCTTCCAAGTAGCACATTAAAGACCAACAACAATTTCCAAGGTATAAGCTTTTGTGAGTCAAAGCTCACTTTGCCAGGTATCTGATGAAATGAGTGCTGACTCATGAAAGTTTATACGCTGGAAACTCTTGATGATTTTTAAGGAGCTAGTGGACTCAAACTTTGTTAAGTGGGTGATTGTGTCAATACTCTTCTTCTGCATGATTCTGTTGATCAAATCTGATTAGAAGAACCATTGAGTTGCAGTGGTTAGCATGTGGAATTAGCATCTGGGAGACTAAAGCACAAATCTTCCCTCAATCATAAAGATCACTGGGTGGCCTTGGGTCAGTCACTCCAAAATTTTTCTAATGTTATTTATTTATTTATTTATTTATTGTTTGTTTGTTTGTTTAATTTATATCCCGCCCTCCCTGCCAAGGCAGGCTCAGGGCGGCTAACATAGAGATGTAAAACAATTAAAACAAGAGTTGAATAAAATCAGGACAATACAGTATGAGTATAATTATAAAATATACAAATATAAAGTGCTAGTTTGTATGGTGGACATAGCAGCATTCTCCGGTAACAGCTGGCTGACATTATAGTCTGGGTTACTTGGCTGTTAGAAATTATGTTAATGTTGATGTTGGGCCAGGGCTATAGTTGCTTGGGTGCGGCTCCCTAATTGAAAGCCTGGCAGAAGAGCTCCGTCTTGCAGGCCCTGCAGAACTGTAAAAGGTCCCACAGGGCCCTGATCTCTTCCAGGAGCTCATTCCACCAGTGTGGAGCCACCACTGAAAAAGCCCTGGCCCTCGTTGCAGCCAGCCTGGCTTCCCTGGGGCCCAGTAGGGTGTACTCAACTGTGTACCATGAGCAGGTATGTAGCTGTAATCAAGCAGAAACCATATGCGGTCAATCAAGCAGCCAGCCAGGGAGGCAGTGGGGCCCTTGGACGACCAAGGGGTAAAAGGAGTATTGAAGGATGATAGGGAAATGGCTGAGAAGCTAAATGCATTTTTTGCCTCCGTCTTCACTGTGGAAGATGAGAAGTGCTTGCCCACTCCAGAACCACTGATTTCAGGAGGGGTGTTGGAAGACCTGAGTCAGATTGAGGTGATGAGAGAGGAGGTCCTAAAACTGATAGACAACTTAAAAACTGAAAAATCACCAGGCCCAGATGGCATACATCCGAGAGTTCTGAAAGAACTCAAATGTGAACTTGTAGATCTCCTGACAAAGATATGTAATCTTTCCTTAAAATCTGCCTCCATTCCTGAGGATTGGAAGGTAGCTAATGTCACTCCCATCTTTAAAAAGGGTTCCAGAGGAGATCCGGGAAATTACAGGCCAGTCAGTCTGACGTCGATACCGGGTAAATTGGTGGAAACCATTATTAAGGAAAGAATTAGTAGGCACATAGATGAACAAAACCTATTGAGGCAGACTCAGCACGGTTTCTGTAAGGGAAGATCTTGTCTCACTAACCTGTTAGTGTTCTTTGAGGGGGTGAACAAACATGTGGACAAGGGGGATCCAATAGATATTATTTACCTTGACTTCCAGAAAGCTTTTGATAAAGTTCCTCATCAAAGGCTCCTAAGTAAGCTCAAAAATCATGGGATAGAAGGACAAGTCCTTTTATGGATCAAAAACTGGCTAGTTCATAGAAAACAGAGAGTGAGTGTAGGTGGGCAATTTTCTCAGTGGAGGGTGGTAAGCAGTGGGGTACCGCAGGGATCAGTACTTGGTCCACTGCTTTTTAACTTGTTCATTAATGATTTGGAGATGGGAGTAAGCAGTGAAGTGGCTAAATTTGCGGATGATACAAAGTTGTTCGGGGTGGTGAAAACCAGTGAGGATTGTGAGGCACTCCAAGGGGATCTGTCAAGGATGGGCGAGTGGGCGTCAACATGGCAAATGGGGTTCAATGTGGCCAAGTGCAAGGTGATGCACATTGGAGCCAAAAATCCTAAATATAAATACACATTGATGGGGTCTGAACTGGCAGAGACTGATCAAGAGAGAGATCTTGGAGTTGTAGTGGATAACTCACTGAAAATGTCGAGACAGTGTGTGACTGCAATAAAGAAGGCCAATGCTATGCTGGGGATTATTAGGAAGGGTATTGAAAACAGATCAGCCAATATCATAATGCCCCTATATAAATCAATGGTGCGACCTCATTTGGAATACTGTGTGCAGTTCTGGGCACCACACCTTAAAAAGGATATTATAGCTTTGGAAAAAGTGCAGAAAAGGGCAACTCGAATGATAAAAGGGTTGGAACACTTTCCCTATGAGGAAAGGTTAAAGCGCTTAGGGCTCTTTAGCTTGGAGAAAAGACGACTGAGGGGTGACATGATCAAGGCAGGCTCAGGGCGGCTAACATAGAGATGTAAAACAATTAAAACAAGAGTTGAATAAAATCAGGACAATACAGTATGAGTATAATTATAAAATATACAAATATAAAGTGCTAGTTTGTATGGTGGACATAGCAGCATTCTCCGGTAACAGCTGGCTGACATTATAGTCTGGGTTACTTGGCTGTTAGAAATTATGTTAATGTTGATGTTGGGCCAGGGCAATAGTTGCTTGGGTGCAGCTCCCTAATTGAAAGCCTGGCAGAAGAGCTCCATCTTGCAGGCCCTGCAGAACTGTAAAAGGTCCCACAGGGCCCTGATATCTTCCAGGAGCTCATTCCACCAGTGTGGAGCCACCACTGAAAAAGCCCTGGCCCTCATTGCAGCCAGCCTGGCTTCCCTGGGGCCCAGTAAGGTGTACTCAACTGTGTACCATGAGCAGGTATGTAGCTGTAGTCAAGCAGAAACCATATGCGGTCAATCACAATGGAGATGCCAGATATCAGGAGGATCGCAGAAAATGCATGCTCCCAGGATGCACAGTTGGATATCCTCCAAATGTAACATCTGAAAAGGTTTTTGCTTTTCATCTTAATCTGTTTTATACAGATTAATCTGAAGAAGCGAGCAGTGACTGTTAGTCATTGAAAAGTCCACAGACTTACTACATGATTTCAGCTCGAAGACTTTTATTCAGTAAGAACAAGACAACTTTACCCGGCTCGCAGGCCGGTTTATATCCCCTGTAAACCCCACACCCAAAACACACCCCACTCGCGTCATTGGCTATTTACAGTGGCCGAGAGTTCCACAGGCTCTCAGCCGGGAGCCTAGCCCTCCAATTGGAGCGGGCTAGGATCCTCTAGTCCATTGTTCCTAGGAGCGAAGCTCGGCGGTTTAGCCAGACCACGTAGAGCCTTTGTGTTGCACGCGGTCTGAGGTAGGTACATTACAGTCTTTGAGGTATTATTCAGTAAGGTAATATTCTTGCTCTTTTCTACTTTTATACAAATTTTTGCAAGTATGAAATGGGGAAATGAGAACCATCTAGAGCTCTTGGTGCACAAGTTATACAGCAGTTGGGGTATTTGTGGACATCTATGGCATCATCACATAAAACAGTGCTGTAACATCATTCAAAAATATCATGTGAGATTTGCAGAACACCCCCTCCCGAAAACTCTGGCTACTCTCTCTCTGTGCCAAAAATGGCCGGAATCCAGAGGTGTGTCCAACCCCACTAGAATTTGTTCTGCTTTTACTGAAACTCTTTTGGCTCCGTTACAAGTATAACTAAATGAGGAATCCTTTAGGAGCTTTTTAAAAGTTTTATTTCATTGGTACCCCACCTTCCTCCTAAATGGGGACCCAAAGCAGCTTACAACATCATTCTCTCCTCCTCCATATTATCCTCATGACAGCAGCCCTGTGAGGTAGGGGTGGCTGAGAGAGTGACTGGTCCAAGGTTAGTCAGCAAGCTTCCATGGCAGAGTGGGGATTCCAACCTGGCTCTCCAAGATTCTAGTCCGACATTCTCACTGCAATGCCACCTTGACTCTTCGAATCTTCAAATTAGCTTTGGATGTGGTGGGCAGATTGCCTAGACAAGAAGACATTCTGATCTGCTTGGTCAATTTTACATATAACAAGGGGCAGAGTGAGTGGTGATCTCTCCGTTACAAGCTGTCTTACAGGTCAAAACAAGCATCTTGTTATCTTGCCTGATAGTCAACGGGAAGCCATCTTAGACACTGAGCACCAGTGCTTTAGTGCCAAACCGGCAACATTCAAGCAATCATCGAGGGCAACTATACAGAGAACACATTGCAAGAGTCCTTGTTTCCAGTACACTTGCCAGGTCTGAGGAGGGAAAAAAAAAGACCTCAACCTTCTCACCAGATGGCGGAAGTCTTGAGGATTTCTGTGGAACAGGATGACAGCTTGGTGTCAAATCATTTTCTAAAGTGCTGAATGACAAGGAACAACACAGGAATTCAATCTGAAAGGATAATAGTATCTTATGCTTAAATCACTGCTTATCAGAAAACTGCATAAGGTAAGCAAAATCTCATACATATGATCCTTCCATTTTTGTGGGCAGAGGGGTAAGATGTTTTGTTTTCCTTTGGTACATATGTTTGTTCAGAAGTGGACGGTTGAGACAGAGGATCCATTGCATGTTTCATATGTGCCACTGATCAGCGCCACCATAGGACTGGTCAAGAACAAAGTTTATATGCAGTGTACCAGTTAAAGTCACAAGTAGGGGTTACTAGACAGGAGAGGAAAGGTTATTCTCTCTATTGTCTGAAGCACCAAAACTCTGATTCAGAGTTCAGACACATTCCAAACTAGCACGTTCTCCAATGTAGGCTTATTTTTTCATATGATCATTGCCACCTTTTTAAAAGGAGGAAAAATCACATGGACCTTGTGCATATAGACTTCAACACCATATTTTACTTTAGGTGCATGCAACACAGATGCCTCCAAAGTTCTCCTCCACTGAATTTCTTCCTGGATTTTGGACTTCCAGATTAACTAGTCTGATCTGTAAAGTAGGATGGAATCTTTTGGTTCCTTCACTTTGTTCATGTCTTTCTCCAGAGAGAGAGAGAGAGAGAGAGAGAGAGAGAGAGAGAGAGATTGGATTTATACACCACCCTTCACTACCCGAAGAAGTATAAG